>NC_051186.1:42145387-42353884 GCF_013339695.2 Rhipicephalus sanguineus | reverse complement strand
CTGATGGTAAGAAGACAACGATGCAATACATGCGGCACGAATTTGGCGACATTCATGCAAGAGACGATATAGACGTCGCTAATGTCCTCGTATGAGCTAATTGGTTCAATGTCACAGAAGCTTTCTCTGCCGGCTAACTTAATAGCGTCTGAATGTGAGCCAGTTGGTAAGTATCCATAAGTACAAGCAGCGCTAAAGGAAACACGGTCAAGTATAGACACGGGACTAGCGCTGACTGCCAGCAGCAGGACGACACACTGCGCCAGTATGTCTTCGTCTTCGTCTGCGTCTTCTGCCCCACCAAGTACGCATGCTTTCGTTTCAAAAGCTGAACAATGGTTCCTTCTCAAAGCTGCAGCCATCTCCAATGCACATGCGTTCCAGCATCCGCAAGGCTGCACGGTATTAACTGAGCAAAGCGAAGATAGTGTCCCACTCGTTCCTTCCTCATAATCTTGTTTCTGTTCCCTTCGTGTGCCGCGCTGAGAGGTATGAAGTCTAGGAACAGCCCGATCTCATGGTTCGATTTGTGGGTCCTCCGGTCGGGCCGGGACGGGGTCCAGTAGTTTATCTAAACGCCACCTGCCTTCGACACCCTTATCATCGCTGCCGTTCAAGACCACCGCCGCCACTACACCACCCCGGTGCAGAAATGCTCCGTTGTGTCCCCCCCTCCCCCTCCCCCCTCCTCCTCTGCCACCAGCATACCTCGTCTCAGCGGTGTGTCTGTGGTAGGTATCGAAGGGCTTCCCAAAGCTGGAACTCAGTCGTTGGCATTAGGAAGACGACATCGTATCTCAAAAATATGTATACGTTCATTTATTTTCCTCATGCAAGGGATAATTGACTACCGCCCCTTTGCACGAAGCCACAAGGAAATCCATACGAATTTCTCAGAATGGAAAGCTTCTATTTGAAGAAAAATTCGTCCTGCACCGGGGATCGAACCTGGGACCAACACCTACTAGGGCCGGTCGCTCTACCAATTGAGCTAACCAGTACGCTAGCAATTGGCGGTGCGAGGGCGATTTAGTCAGAACAGTTCGGAGATCACAACAACAACAGTCGAAAAAGAGGTGTCTCAGTGAAGTCACTGCTTCGACAAAAAGCCTTTTCTTCGTGTCGACACCAAAGGCACACTGAAACCTTAAAGATTAACCTTTAGTTCTTGCAAATTATATACAAATGCGTATAAGCGACGCCAAACTTAATCGATTAATCTTGCCGTTTGCATCTGGAACAACTAAATGAATGATGCCGTACGCAGTAGACTCGTACTTGTATGAAAAGTGATGCACGGTCGTATCTTGCGTTTCATGACATTGTATTAATTTGACGACACGACGAACAAAACTGACAAATCATTCGTATAAAAAGGCTTGCGAGACGGCCGCACCCGCGACCGAAAAATAAAATGTCTTATTGGCACAACCCCGACGTCCTTGGAATCCATTTTCAAGCCCCCTCTTTGACAGTCGAAGGTTGCGATTCTAGAAGTTCCAGCGAAGCTATACAACTCTGAGGGTCACCCCGTCAGCCAATCACAACTGTCGCCTCTTCGTTTCTCTCTATCTCTCTCTGGCAAGGACGCGTGGCAAGGGGTCACGCGTCTTTTGTGACCTCACTTTTTTTTTCTCCGCGTAGGAGAGCTTGTCATGTCAACACAGTAGCGTTCCTTTTTCTTCTCTTCTTTCACTTACTTTTTTTTTCCTTTCACTAGATGCCAATCGAACCGACGTGTATTGACAAGGACACCATTCGGTTTCGCGACTTCGATGGAAGCGCAAGAGTCCGGGTCAGCCAAGGAATGGTACACGCCCGCAAAGAGAAGACGAGAAAAGAAAATTTCGTCACCGTCCTTCAACGTCTCTTTTTTTTTCTGTGGTGATTGTTTCTCACTCTCTGCTACGATCGTATATGTGAGTGTGCGTGCACGCGTGTGAGTGAGTGAGTGAGTGAGTGAGTGAGTGAGTGAGTGAGTGGTGAGTGAGTGAGGAGTGAGTGAGTGAGTGAGTGAGTGAGTGAGTGAGTGAGTGAGTGAGTGAGTGAGTGAGTGAGTGAGTGAGTGAGTGAGTGAGTGAGTGAGTGAGTGAGTGAGTGAGTGAGTGAGTGAGTGAGTGAGTGAGTGAGTGAGTGAGTGAGTGAGTGAGTGAGTGGTTTGAGTGAGTGAGTGAGTGAGTGAGTGAGTGAGTGAGTGAGTGAGTTGAGTGAGTGAGTGAGTGAGTGAGTGAGTAGGGAGTGAGAATGAAGTGAGTGAGTGAGTGGTGAGTGAGTGAGTGAGTGAGTGAGTGAGTGAGTGAGTGAGTGAGTGAGTGAGTGAGTGAGTGAGTGAGTGAGTGAGTGAGTGAGTGAGTGAGTGAGTGAGTGAGTGAGTGAGTGAGTGAGTGAGTGAGTGAGTGAGTGAGTGAGTGAGTGAGTGAGATGAGTGAGGTGATGAGTGAGTGAGTGAGTGGTGAGTGATTGAGTGAGTGAGTGAGTGAGTGGAGTGAGTGAGTGATGAGTGAGTGATGAGTGAGTGAGTGAGTGAGTGAGTGAGTGAGTGAGTGAGTGAGTGAGTGAGTGAGTGAGTGAGTGAGTGAGCGAGTGAGTGTGAGGCACGTGCTAGCACATATATATGCCTACACAAATGCACTACGCGCGAGCTTGTCCGAAAGTGTACCTGCACTGTTTAACGTAAATTCCAGCCTTTGTACAAACATCTTACCACGATTCAGTGTCCTTGCAAAAAGGGCTTATATGTTCGGAGCTCAGAAAAATATATTGCTCATGCTCCTGAAACCCGCCACGTATCGTAATCAATTTACGTGCTCAGAACGATGACGAACGAGACACAGCACACGTCATCCCCGCGTTCTCGCTATTTCTACATGTCTTGAGTTTCACAATTAACGTCTCGGTATACACTTTACTCACACAAAGGTTACCACTTAAAAGACGTCCGTTTACGCGACAGGTAAAACGAGCAGTTTCCAGTCATTCAATATTTAACTATATGCAAAAGAGCGCGGAGGGGGGGGGGGGGGGTAGACAGCACGTCTGTTCAGACAGAACAGATTAGTTTCTAATGCTGTTCACAGAAGTTTAACGATAGCAGACATGTCTTCTCCTTGAATTAAGGAGATATTAAAAAGAAACAGTTAATTGTAGCTGTAAATATCGTTGCTACAACGCCAGGCAATGAAGCTTTACCGCTAGGGGAGGCCTTGCTAAAACAGTTAAACTTAAATCATGCAGTTGTACCGGCCGAAACCAAGGCACGATTATGAGGCAGGTTCTCGTGAGGGAACCCTGATTAATTTTGACGCCCTGGGGTATGGCGTTCGTTTGGAGTGCTCTTCGCGGTTCCCTTTCTCTCTACCTCTTACGAAGCCGTCTCTCACTTTAGCAGTCCTTTCGTTAATACGTCAAACGCCTAATATAACGATACAGCTCAGCCTATCGTTCCCATTAAGCTGATGTTTCTCTGATAACTGCGCCTGTTACCCTTTTCAATCATCGGGAATACAAATCATCGCTCGAGGCAGCATCGAAATGGAGATACGTTCTGTTGGAAAAAGTAATATGCATTCGACTCGCACAGACTTTTTCTTGGAACGAAGTCCTAACGTATACCTGTACACAAAAGAAAGAAAGAAAGAAAGAAAGAAAGAAAGAAAGAAAGAAAGAAAGAAAGAAAGAAAGAAAGAAAAGAAAAGAAAAGAAAGAAAGAAAGAAAGAAAGAAAGAAAGAAAGAAAGAAAGAAAGAAAGAAAGAAAGAAAGAAAGAAAGAAAGAAAGAAAGAAAGAAAGAAAGAAAGAAAGAAAGAAAGGAATGTCTATTAGGAACACCGAGAGGCCAACTTCGATAACTTTCAACACTCGATAGAAGCGTTTGTCACACCGACCTAGTTAAGTTCTTAAGTCTCAGAGCTCTCAGAATTGTTGATACATTGTGCTTAAATAGCGTATAGTCGTCTGAAGATGAATGCTTTGCTCGGGCACTGTGGCTATACACATTTTCAGCTAATGGACAAAAAATAATTAACAGCAAAATAACAGTAATATTAAAGCGGCAAGTAATACCCACCCCTGAGTCAGCGACAAGATGGTGTCTACTGGGACTGATAAGAAAAAATATACGCAAATGAAAACTTCTCGCGTAGCAAGTGCAAATCAGATCCTGCCCGGCAAACATGCACCGACTACAGTTTAAGACGAGCCTGAGAAGGTAACAAGTCTGTTGAAGGAAAGGAAAAATAATCGATAACTCAAAAGTCTCCGCAGAGAAACCCAACTAGGAATATTAAAATAAACACTTCAAAATTATTCCGAATGATAAGCGGTGCATTAAACACCCTCGTTAAGGCAGAAAGAAAGGTTGAACGGTTATCTCTGCAGCAAGCTGAACCGCCAGCAAGAAAACAAAAACACAAAATATGATAATGATGATGATGGCGATCACGCTTCTACCGATGAAACAAACCGAAACTCTTTGAAAGTGTCGACTCCGCTTACAAGCTATATAAACTATACAGTGCCCGCGTCCATTAGAATCTGCTTCGGTTCATTTTTCATCGCCATATCTGCTACAGCAGCTGTACACGTAGAATAGATGCCATCGTGGATTTCGCACAGTCGCAGACTGCGGTGCCTTTACCGGCATAGGTAGGGAATGACGGGCGAAAGCCGACAAAAAAAAATAAATATGAAGAAGACAGAAGAGTCCCCGTAGACAGCGACGAAGAACCAGTCTTTCGTTCTGGTTTCTTTTTTTCTTCCGAAAGAACCTCTCTCGTCTTTTGAGAAGCCGCCGCAGTCAGGCCCTCATACTGTCTGTGTCAGTTTGCTTTTCTCTTTACGTTCGTTAACTTCTCTTTCTCTCTCTTTCTCTCTCTGACCCTCTCCCCTCTCTTTCCCCTTTGTTTTTAATGGCATAGACGTTGTTGGAGTGCCGAGACGAAAGCACTGCATCTCTTCTCTCTCTCTCTCTCTCTCTTATTTTTTTTTTCTCTTTCCTCCCTTCTATTTCTCGTCTTTCTATTCCCCTTCCCCGACCCCCCAGTGTAGGGTAGCCAACCGGAAGTGTTTCTGGTTAACCTCCCTGCCTTCTCCTTTTTCTGTTTCCCTCCGAGACGAAAGCTGGCCTACCAATGAACAAGAATGGCACTGAACAAGAACAAAAATCCCCCCCCCCTTCCCCCCCCCCTAATCATCTACACTAAGAAAAAAAGGAGTCCTTTGACTCATTTTTGAGAGTTCTGGCTTGCCACCCATATGACTCTCTTTAAAGAGACACTTCAACTCTTTTTGGAGATCATTAGACTCTCTTCGGAGAGTCGTGTGACCCACAAGAGAGTTAACGTCTCTCTCTAAAGAGAGTCACATACGTGGTAAGCCAGAATTCTCGAAAAAAAAAGAGTCAAGTGACTTTATTTTTCTTAACGTGTAAGGGGGGAGCCAAGTTTGCCCCATACATTTACGCAGCGGACCTGTACTGTCATTGGTTAATGTGCAGAATTGTCGCCATGCGCGTTTTTTTTTTTCTTTTTGCAATAATGGCGGCGGAGGAGCCCAGGTGTTGCATTAGAAGAACTGGTTGGTTCCCACTTTTACCCCTGCATGACCGGGGACCAAAGGCAGGTCGTTGTCACCAGCACGTCAGTACTTCTATTTCATTTTTGCATCCATTGCGAAGCTTCTTTTTGTTTCGACACGACCAGCGGGGCAGGGATGAGGCGCTGCGGTAGAATACCCGTTTGTTCCCTGATCCACTCTGCTCTCTCCCTAATAATATCTGGGGTTTACCGTCCCAAAACCACGATATGATTATGACAGACGCCGTAGTGGAGGGCTCCAAAAAATTTCGACCACCTGAGGTTCTTTAACGTACACCTAAATCTATGTACACGGGCTCTGCTCTCTTCTTGTCCCTTAAGGTTGCACCTATCATTTTCCTTTCCGTCGCTCCCTGCGTCGTCCTCAACTGAAGTTGAACCCTAAAGCCTTCAGGTTTCTTCCCCGTAACTAAGTACCGGTAAGATGCAGCCGTTATAGACCTTCCTCTTGAGGGATAAGTGGTTAACTACCAATCATGATTTGAGAATACACGTCAAATGCGCTTCACCCCATCCTTATTCTTCTGATTACTTGAATCTCATAATTCGGCTCTGCGGTCACTGAAGTGCCCTAAGTAGACGCATTCCTTTAGCCACTTCCAGGGCCTCGGTACCTATCGCAAAGCGCTGTTCTCATCCGAGACTGTTCCAAGACACCCACCCACACGCGCCTATATGCAAACAACCATCACACGCAGCGCTCACAAGAGTTCATAAACATACGGACGCAGAGACAGGGCAGAAGCAGCGGCAGATTATGCGACCGAAAGGAACTGAACTCGCACGCACTCTTAGGGGGTGAGTATATAGCTCGCGCCTGTTGAACCTTCTTCACTTCCAGAGTGGCTGGTGGCGACGCACGACGCCTTGCTTCGTTGCCGCATGCGCCCGCGTCTTCGTCGTCGACGTAGTACGTGACCGGCATCGCTACGCCCTCATATCGGCCCAGAAGAGCGGTCTAGACCGCTGCAGCTCATCGCAGCAACCCCCTCCACTTCCTCGCACATCATTTCTTCTTATTCGCCTTCTCCTTCGCGGACGTCCACGGATGCAACGACTCCTCGCACGTTGCGGGCGCACAACGCCCAAACGCACGCACTCGCGCCTTCTTCGAAAACGGCGACGCCATCACGAGTTATGAAGTCGCGCCGAGAAAAAACGGCTCGGGTTCTTTTCGAGAGAAGGCCCAACTTTTTATATTTGTTTATTGTTCTTTTTTTTTTACTTTGCGAAGACTCCGTCTCTTATAAGAACGCTGAGCAGCGGCGACAAAGGTGTAAACGCGGAGGCTACATCTGCGATGTAATTAATGCGCGTTTTGAAAGACTGCCTTGGGATGTGACTATACTGGAGTAACCACGGAAGTGACCATAGGGTCCAACACGGCGTCAAGATCAACGTCACCATAATCAGCCTATCTTGATGTCCACTTCACGAAGACGGCTTCTCCCAACCATCTTGCGGGAGCTGATTCCATTTTATCCCTGCAAACTTCAATTTCATCGCTCCATCTAACTCCCTGCGGTATCCTTCGCTTGGTATCCATTCTATTCTATTGCTCTAGGAATTGACTACCGGCCATCTGTCCTACACATTACGTTGGAGGCCCAGTTCCACTTCTTTCACTTAATATCAACTATAGTCGATATTAAGAGGTGTCTCTGATACGCTATGTAGTATATCAGCCGTTTGTTCTCTGGCACTTTCTGCCATCCTCCGATCTCTTTAATTTTACACCTACCCGTTTCCGTTCCACTGCGCGCTGCGCAATCCTCAACTTTTTCTCGTTAAACCGTAGCGAGCTACGGCGTAACGCCAGCCAAATCACGAACGCACTGGCGCCAGTCGTTTCTTTGATCCATCACTTATTCGTGTAACACGCTGCCGGCTAAGTCGTACCGGGAATTGCGTGACTAGCAATGAAGGAGGGCAGCGGAGGTAGTACAGTGCGTTACAGATTATGCAAGTGATGGCGTCGACAACAAGAGCCTTGAAGCGAGAGTAGGTAATAAGCCTCGCTGTGACGAAGTCAGTTGGGGTACCAATCCGTTTCGCTGTATCGAGACATCTATTCGTGTTATGCTTCATCGGCCCTGACAAGTCGTAATTATACGTATTAAAATGTGTCATAGAGAGTAGGCGAGCGAATGAGGCAACAGAGTGAGCCTCGAAGCCAAATGCGTTAACACCTCGATTTAACGAAGTCGACCGGACCCGTGAATTGGCTTCTTCGAAACCGAGAACATCCTGAATTCCGAAGATGGAAATCGAAAGATCCTAAGATGAATCCTAAGATGAATCCAAAGATGAATCCAAAGATGCACTAAGAAAAGTAGCGCTTTCCTGAAGTGTATACAGATATCGGCCCACTAACGCGAAAATGCGGACTGCAGTATAAACACAACAACGGATACGGTGATGATACTGACGATGCGATGACGACGACGATGAGGTCAAGTTGTGATGACGTCATGACGAAAGCAAACCGGCAACGCGTGTCAAACGGGAGAAAGGCGAACGGTAATTACATTACAAACAAGAGTCATTTGACTCCTTTTTGAGAGTCCTGACTTGCCACGTACATGACTCTCTTTAAAGAGACCCGTGAACTCTGTTAGTAAAGTTGTGGGACCCAAAAGGGAGTTAATGTGTCTCTTTAAATAGGGTCATACACGTAACATGTCAGGACTCACTGAAAAGAGTAACACACACTCTTTATTTATTTTTTCTAAGACTGTATAGGCGAACGGCTTCGGAAAGAAAATAAAAAAATGTCCGCCACTCATTCTGCCTCAAAAGACCCCACCCGCGATCCTTCGATCGAGAAGGCGTGGTGCATGGGAGGATTAGAGATGCACTGGTTGCCGTTGCCGACATGATGAAACAACTTTCATAGCTTTCACTTCACTGCACGAAATTAGTGAGCGAAGCTCTATGGAAGACCCCGGTACCACACACGCAAACGAAAGGCACGATCATAACCTCCGCACCTTCGCGTACCGAGCAAGTCTTCGCTACCCACACGCCCTCCCAATAGCACCTTCCTTCCACATACGTACGAGCGTAGTAATACATTCGGCACTTCTTCTTCATCGGTATAATGGCGCGAGCGAACGTCACGTGATCCGGAGGAGACGTGAGCGTGCATATTTACTCAGCCTGCGCACCAAACGCGCGCGTGAATGATTATAGACGGCGAGCGTGCGCAAGGCGTTCTGCGTATATTTCGGTACGCAGGAGCAGGGACCACGGGATTACATTGCAGGAAGGCGCGAGAACGAATGGTTATGTGGCGGCGCCATTTTGACGTTCGCCGCACGAGCACTACTGCTATGACGTTTTAACAGTATTCACTTGGGTCTCATTCATCGTCAATAAAGAACGATATGAACCTGCCCATACAGGACAGGAAAGAGTAAATGACGTTATGGGGCTTTGGACGACTGAAACTTGAACAAGCTTGTTAGGGACGCACATGAGTGAAGGCCGGACTGCAAAGGCGGACATGATTGTAGTAAAAGAAAACACGACACAACACAAGCGCCATAGATCGATATTGTTAGGATGCGGCTACAGGAAGCGCGAAATCAGACGAGAACACGACGGAGAAGCCAATACAAGGCGATTGTTAGGTACAGCACAACAGTCGGCAACTCAAGGAGCATATGACACAAGCGCAGAAGGGAACCCAAGGGGCATGCTGCAGACGACGCAAGACTAGTAATAGACGGCACCAGAACAGACGCGATACCCAATTGGCCAAAGACACTATACGTCACGATACACAGGAACACAGGAGTACCGAAGGTTCAGACGATGCAAGACGAGTAATAGACAATAACCGACGGGAAGCACAGATGTAAACGACACAAGACGAGGATTCGACAAGACTAGAACAGACAGGAACCGTGCAGACGACGCAAGACGAGTATTAGACGACGCGAGAACAGACGGGAACCGATGGTGTAGACGACGAATGACGAGTATTAGACGACACGAGAACAAACGGGAACAAAAGATGCAGACGACGCATGACGAGTAATAGACGCCACTTGAACAGACGTGCACCAATAATGCAGACGACTCAAGTAATAGACGATACAAGCGCGGTAGCACTGATCTCTCAACGCTCGTGAGCTCGTGTTCCCGTCTATTCACGTTGTCCACGGATGTGTACAAAACTGAATCAGATCGCAATTTGTGCCACACTGGAGCTAGGACTTGGATCGCGGTTGCACACACTGCCCTGAAAACTACAAAACTCGCTGCAAGGCTTGATTCTGACCATCCATAGACACCAGCACACACCCCCCAAAAGCTTAGAAGACGCGCGCTTGGGTTCACTGCGTAGTGCATCAGAACTGCCGGACAGGCTCTCGAGGTTTTCTCGTTCTCGGCTGGCCACCGGTGGTGGTCTGGCTGCATTCTATCACAATACTATATATACATATATATATATATACACGCATGCTCGGCTGACCAGGAATAGCAAGGCAGGTGAGAGGCGAAAGAGGAAGCTATGGGGGGGGGGGGGGGGGGGGGGGGGGTGGAGGGGGGGGGGACTAGGTAACAGAAAAAAGAGATTGCAGCGGGAGATTAAAAACGCTCTATCAAACTTCTTGCGCGGCGGTGGAAGAGCGGCCGAATATTAAAAGAAGCAAAAGCGAAAGATGAAAAGGACTATAAAAACACACACACACAGAGGCAAACACGCACGCGCCGCTTGCAGGCTCTCGCCGGGAGGGCGGGTCTTCGCTGGTAGAGGTCATTAGTTTGATCGGAATTCCCATCTCATTCGAGAGGAGCCCCTAGTGTTGCGGCTACGCACACACTACATATTCACCAGAAGAAAAAATAAGCAAACTAGAGAAAAAAAAAAAGAGAGAGCGACACACTGTGAACGGAAGAACCAGGAGAAGCTAGCTGGGTAAGCAAGACAGAACCAATAGACCGTGGTCTAAACAAAAATTAAAAGAATAAAAGATCGCTTCCGAGATAGGAAGGAGCGGTTCGTCCTTTGAGGCGATTGAGCATGGTAGCAGCCCGCGCGAGCGCGCGCACTCTTTCGAAGCCGAGCCAAAGTCAAAGCCGAAGCCGGTTTCTTTTTTTCTCTTCGTGGGGGGGGGGGGGGGGGGGGGGGGCGCAGGGCGCGGGCTTTGGGGCAAGCGAGCGAGAGAGGAAAGTTCGTTAAGGCACTGTTGCTTCGGAAGAAGGTACGCGTATGCACAGTCTTACATAGAAAGATGCACGGCCACCACGGCTAGACTATGTGTACGCACCACATCCACCCCCCACCTCCCCCCAATTGCATGCAGTGCAGCGAAAGTAAGTTCCTTACAGAAGTGATGCATGGTATTCAAACGCATCTCAACAGACAATGTACTGAGCGCAACAAAATAGGTAGCGGAAACATAAGAAAAGCTATGGTTCGCGCGTCGTCAAACCGGAACAGAAAACCAGGGTCCAGTGTTCACTGAAGGTCTCTTACGGAAAGCGGAATTCCTTCGTTAGAGCATATTCCAGGAAATACCGATACCGGAATTAGATTCGCGAAGGCGCCCGTGTGAAGAGGTGTCGGACCTCTAGATCGTGCGACAAGTATAAATTCGGAAACGGCAACGGCATCGCCATCACGGAGGCCCTCTCGCGGTGGCGGCTACAACTACGAAAATGTCAATAATCGGCCGTTAGAAAAGAAAGAAAGAAAGAAAGAAAGAAAGAAAGAAAGAAAGAAAGAAAGAAAGAAAGAAAGAAAGAAAGAAAGAAAGAAAGAAAGAAAGAAAGAAAGAAAGTTCTCCTCGGCAGGTTTGCCACGCCCAGGCGACGAATATATTGGATTCAATTTACGGCGGCGGCGCGAACGAGATTGAAACGAGAAAGAGTGAAAGAAAGAGAAAAGCATAGCTCGAAGAAACGCCGATCAGATAAAAAAGAATGAAAGCCTAAAGCAAGACGTGATGACAACAAGCAAAACAAGCCGTACTCGCTAAGAAGAAATCTCGTGCACCTTGCTAAGCGGTCGAACGAGCAGGATAGAAAAAACAAAAAAAAAGGAATAACAACAATACGGAAAGCGGTATAGGCCCTTTGTATGCAACGGCTAACGGAAAAGAAAAACCTGCAGGGTAAGGAGACAGCGAGCAGAAACGCTATTATGGCGTTCGACCAAAGTCATTTGCGTGTCGCGGAATTAGAAAAAAAAATAAAGGTTGACCGTCGCTCGCAGTAAACGCATGTAAACGCGTACGCACACGCACGGCGACGACAGAAAGGTCAGAAAATAAAAGAAAGTGAAAAAGAAAGAAGAAAAAACATGCCGAGTAGTAATTAAAGTGCGGAATTGGAACGTGTATACACAATCTGCCCTCGGCGGCGAGTCACGCGTTCCTACAGCATTTCGTCTATCGATGGATCTATATATCTCAGTTGCCCGAGGAAAGAGCGAATGAATTAAAGAAGCTATAGAGAGATAAAGTGAGACAGGAACGCGTGATAACACCGAAGATAATGGAGAAAAAGTGTACAAATTATCCCATAGGGAGGGAGGGGGGGGGGCGCATTAGATTCGGGAGAAATATACTGCGGACCTCCCAGCGTAATGGTTTTTCGCGCTGCAGCACGCGGGGGTTTGCATTGCTCGCGAATAAAAACGGAGAAATCCCTCCCAACTTGACGATAGCATCGTATACGCAGAAAGAATTTGACTGTTTTTAATAAGGGTCGTAAAGAAAAAAGATGCGAGGGTAGATAAGACTGCATGCCAGACCGCATACGCTGAGAGAATAGCCTGGCTATTACGCTACGGCCACTGCGTGGTCATTGAAAAGAGATTTTTCGAATAACCTGTTTCCGCGTAACTCGTTTAGTATATATGTGTATACGTCAATAAAAAAAGTTCACCATGTCCCACTATAGGGAACCATGTGGGGATGCGAAGGAGCGCATGGGTCGGCTTAAAGTTCCGTTCATCACGGGCACCTTGGCCGATGTTAACGCGTCCTTGCATGTGGAGCACATCATGAATTCACTGTCGTTGCTGTTCATGTTACTCGTCCCGAACTCTTGCTGGAGCACATCACGCGGGTTCATCGCGCGCCTGCAGAATCTCGTTCCCCGACGCCATCACGTGATTGTTGAGAGAGTGTAAGGGGGAGAGACCACAGCGTCTTCCCCAGCCCCTTACACAGGCCCGAACGCACTAGCGCGTGCCAGCGCGTTCTGACTATAATACAACGCGTTGGTTCATCGCGCGTCTGCAGAATCTCGTTCGCCGACACCATCACATGATTGCTCAGAGAGTGTAAGGGGGAGAGACCACAGCGTCTTCCCCAGCCCCTTACACAGGCCCGAACACGCTAGCGCGTGCCAGCGCGTTCTGACTAGGATACAACGCGTTGGTTCATCGCGCGTCTGCAGAACCTCGTTCGCCGACACCATCACATGATTGCTGAGAGAGTGTAAGGGGGAGAGACCACAGCGTCTTCCCCAGCCCCTTACACAGGCCCGAACGCGCTAGCGCGTGCCAGCGCGTTCTGACTAGGATACAACGCGTTGGTTCATCGCGCGTCTGCAGAATCTCGTTCGCCGACACCATCACATGATTGCTGAGAGAGTGTAAGGGGGATAGGCCACAGCGTCTTCCCCAGCCCCTTACACAGGCCCGAACGCGCTAGCGCGTGCCCGTACACGTGGTTTTGTCTGCATTACGCCGAGCTAGGACAGCATACGTCAGCCCGGGCCCCTAAAGTGCTCTGCACGTATCATGATCAAGGCGGTCGAAGAACAAGACGAAGACGACTTCTCCTTGGCGCGAGCGTGCTCTCAGATGGCTTGCTATAGGTGGGACGGTCGCCAATGGAACTACGGAGTACGGATACAGCCCAGCGCGAAAGCTGCTTCGCATCTAAAACTTGTCGATGGAGACAGGGTTTCCGGCAATATTTACTGGAAGGAAGTGTGGTGCTGCGGTCTTTCTGCCTCAGCACTACACTTGTCCATGTACCCATGATGGGTACAAGGATTTGCCTAAGACTTCGTGCTTGCGGCTTCGAACGCACTTGTGGCTTTGTTTATTGCGCTTCGGCGCATACATATACGCACGTGACCGGTACACCTACGAGGGTTGCATTTCTGTAACGCTCGCCGCCGCGGGGTTTTTCGTGTACGACGCCGTCACTGAAATCTGAGTTATAAGAGGCTTCGCTTAAAGACAGACAACTGTGTGGGGGAAAACACTTTTCGGGGCAGCAGGAGGGACTCTTGGGACGACGCCATAACCGTATACAGAGCGACTTCTCCGGAAAAAGGGTTCCCTGCCGAGCAACAACGAAGGCGCGACCACCGCAACAGCCACACTTACACTACCATTTGCTGGCAGGCTAGCTGGTGATGCGTAGTTCATAGGTATAACAGCACAAACGTAACAAGACACAAAGAATACACAGGACGGAGGGCAGCACTCTATTCTGTGTCTTCTTTGTGTCTTACGTTTAGGCTGTTATACCTATGAACTACGCACCCACACGCACCTCTGGTACCTACCCTGCTGGCTTTCTTTCCACCATCCGGTGCAAGACATACATAAGCGGCCAGCAGAGACGCGTTTTGCGCACGTTATAAATAAAAGGAGACGTCGAAATAAACAACAAAAAGGGCACTGTAATAACAACCACCACTAGGAGCACCTTGCGACGTCTGGTTTGCTTCGCTCTGAGTCTCTGCAGCAAGCCACATCACACTGACTGGCTGTGGAAGCGGCCTGCACTAAAACGAGCGCACCATCGTTTCTTTCACCCTCTCCCTCTCTTCCTCACGTGTACAGACGCAAACGGCAGCCCGGTCGCGTGAGAGAGGCCTACCTGTCACATCACTTCTTTCGGCTCTCGCCGTATAATAGGGCGGACAGCGGCGGCGGCTCCGCAAGAGCTACGCAGGAAAAAAAGAGTGAGATAGAAAAAAGGAACGGGGGGGGGGTGCTAGTTTTGCATCCGGATTGTCAATCAAAACGGCCTGCCACCAACACTGGATGAAAGGAAGGAGGGAGAGAGGTTTGGCAGCGGTTCGGTACGAGGCCTCCTCCTGCTTTGCTTGCTTGCTGGCTTCGGCTTTTGGCTTGGCTTGGCCTGACGTACATGTATACGTGGCATCGTTGGGGTCAGCAGGACGTTCACCTCTCGCACACACAGAGACGCTGAGCCATTCCTGTGTGTAGACGCCCTCTTGCAGTACCACACAACTCGGTCTCGAACGAGGTTAGAGTTGCGGAGAAGTACAGGCCCAGCAGAAACGGCGACGCTACCGCCGCATAGCAGCGAACGACGAAGTAGAATGGCAAGATGAAAAGGAAAGAGTCAGTGCAGAGAGGACGCAGACCTCGCAGTGCATACACACATCGTGCCTTTGGAGGGACGTTGAATTTTGGGACGAGACAAAGACAGTGGTATAAATATCTGGCGATAGTTGAGAAGGCGGTGCGCTTGGAGAAGCATGCGAGCAGCTAGCGTCACAAGAGCGCAGAGCCAGTTAGAAGACTGATAAGCTGATAGAATAGGTTGAGATGGTGTCTGACGTCACCCCCATCCTGTACCACGAACTTATATCGGGAAAAGCAAAAGAAAGCAGGTTGTGAAAGGTTAGAGACGTTAAAAGCTTGTGTATGTCTGCAAGTCTTCTTGGCCCCTCTGTGTTGCAACAATAAGTCTACAAACAATCTACAGGCTGTCTAAATTCACTCGCCTCAGAGAACCCCCACTCAACGGCTGCTAAGTACTCCCTTTGCACATGAGTACTTGTACCTATAGTGCGTGCACCGTCGCAACATTATTGCAAATGCGTTTTGCGGATTTGCAATGTCCATGTGCTTCGAGCTGTCAATGGATTCGCGCTCGCGCTGCCTATTGCTGGCTTCCTGGTTACGTAAACTGGTTGAGCGACCGCGCCGGAAAGGCGTTCGTACCGGGTTCGATCCCCGGACAAGGACGAATTTTTCGGCAAAAGTGCGCAGCCGATCTAGAAATATTTTCTATAGATTGTCTCGACTCCATCCTTCAAGGTGCGCGCACTTGGCCCTCTAAACGACCTATACATAAAGAAAAATCTCACTTCGCCGGTCAAAAAGGAACAAGTGCATAGCAGGCATCCTTTCCAACTCGAACGAGGGAAGCAAGCAGCCACCACGCAGCATCCGCGAAATCCTCCAATGGCTCGCAGCCGCAGCGGGGTCGGAACGCCCTTGGAACGTTCCAAAAGCCAAAGCCACAAGTCAAGCCTCGGACAGAGCAAAACAAGAAAGAGCCGTAACAAATAGGGACAAGTGGTAACTGTTCCGAGAGATGCATGGCCCAGCTAGCTGCGCGCAGCAAATCGTGCCCACGGCCGCCATTGCGACCGGGAAACCAGACTTCACAGCGGGGGGGTTCTTCGCTCCGCGAGACTTCTCCAGGAGAGGCCCCGCGACGGGCGGTGCATGCATGACGAAGCTTATTCCTACGTTCTTTCTGTTCTTGGATGTTTCTTTCTTCTTTTCTAAGCACATACAAGTATACTGCCGGGATATAGCGCGGCTTGTACTAGGCACCCTCTGCAATATCGCCGTGGTGGCGCCGGAGAGTCGGGGTCTGCAGTTGCGAATACGAAAGGCGCATGGACAAATCGCCGTCGCCACAGCATGAAGCCGCATTCCAATACCTCTTCGCATTGCGTTCGCGCGCCGACCGCTTGCAAGGATGGAGAAGACGAAAGGAACGGTGCGTAGTAGAAAAGCTTATAGACTATTATAGAGATGGGCTCAAGTGCCATCATATTGAGCTTTAAACGTTGCTGTTTTGTATCTGTTAGAATTAAATGAACGGCGCAGTCGACATTGGATTGCTAGACTACAGTAGACGACTACAGTGGACTGCTACAGTGAACTACTGCAGCTGAGTGTGTCTGTTAGTTATGACGTTTGCCGCATGTTCCTGAAGTCATGGTCATCAAAATCATGAGCACTATCATCCTCCTCAGCAACATCCGCAGAAGCTGGAACAGCATCAGGCTGAGATCGAGCAGCGTTTCGAAAGGATGTAGCCATTCTGTCCGTTGTGATGATGCACATTGTATAGTTCTGTGTATTTCATTTGGACTTGTCAAGTAGTGACAGAAATTGTTCCCAAGTGTTTTCCCGCGTAATAATCCACGGAGTAAGAGCTCCGGGAACGCGTTCTTCGAGTAAAGCCAGTCTCGGTTGCCTTCAAGAAAGAAAGAAAGAAAGAAAGAAAGAACGAACTAGAAACAGACACGCCGTACGCTGTCCTCAAAATCTCTAGTTGCCTTCCTCCAAAGCAATCTCCTCGGCAGCTACCTCGCATTAAACAAAACAAAACAAAAAAGCGCGAAAAACACTCGTACAAAAAATCCCGTTACGGAGCGCATGCGCGGTTTTACCTACCTGCCCGGGGCTTACACACCATCATTTTCCAACCGCCTCTATATTTCCCGACTACATAGAAGCGCCACGCGGCGCACTTGCCATCAAAGGCGCACGCCCTGTAACATGCGCGCTCGCACACGGCTTGCGCATAGAAGCAAGCTCTTCACCGAAGCTCGGCCTGCCCGTCAACGTAGCAGCAGCAAGAGAGCATCGGCGTCCCCATTCGCCGCCGACGGGCGTCCGGAGGTGAGGGCCGTGCAACTCTTGATTACAGTGCTTGTCACTCACTCGTGGCAGTTGCCGGTGGGCGTATCGCGGATGCGTACGTACGTATACGTGGACCGCGTCGACGCGCCTCTTTCAGACGCGATCTCGTGCGGCTCGGCCCATTCCATGGAGGCGAGCTTGAGCGGCGGTGCGCCTGCGTCGTTCCAGAGAGAAATAAAACAAGGAGGCCGGTCCTGCCTTTCGGCTCTTGCCTTTTTCTTGATTTCTTTGTCGTGATCTTCTATAGCCCTCATCTTCATCGTCTTGGTCTTTTTGTTACCTCCTTCATCTTTTTTTTTTATTTGCGTTAGTTTGCCCTGCGGCATCAATGCACATTACACAAAATGGTGCAGCTGTGTTATTCGTATCTTTCCTATATTCTTATCGTTATCTCCCTAGTGCTTTTATACACCTCATAATTATCTTCTTCTTCATCTATTAACCGTGGCTCACACCTACTGTGGGTGATTGGCGAGGAACTGAGTGGTTTTATTTTTTTCAAACTTAGGGTAGTTTACAAGGTAGTTTATAAACTTAAAGTAGTTTATAAAAATAGGGTAGTCTAGAGAGTAGAAATGTTACGAAATTATATAGGAGTACATCCGTAATCTTCCCCTTCCTTCCTGCTTTCCAGGTGTGCAGGAGGTGCATCCGGTGAGTGTTATACACAGCACGAATCGCAGCAGAATTTGTTTTCTGCCGAGCATATGCGTCCGCAAAGCATTCATCCGAAGGTTTTATACTGTACGGTTATACAGTATACAAACCAGCAACGCTACAGAGCATATAATGTAGATAGCAGACACCGCAGGATAAGCTCGAGCTGCCTTTATTGATTTTTCACACTTCTCCAGCGTGTTTTTTCGTCGCTGGCCCTATGACGTCGACACGGCATTCGCGCAGTAAATAATAATTATCGCGGTCTTACGTCCCAAAACAACGATATGATTATGAGAGACGCCGTAGCGGAGGGCTCCGCAAAATTTCGGCCATCTGGGGCTTCTTTAACGTGCACCTAAATCTCGGTACACGGGCCTCCAGCACTTAGTCTCCGTCGAAACGCGGCCGCCGTAACTGGGATTCGATCCCGCGACCTTCGGGTCAGCAGTCGACGAGTCGCCGTTTCGCGCAGTGTGTGCATAGTAGTTGTACGAACGACCACCTTGTGCAGGCCAGCCAAATGCGGCCGTCCGAATGACGGTTTCCAACCACGGACCACCAAGGACAAAAAAATAACAAATAAACAAAGTAAGAAACGAAACTATAGCTTCTCATCCTGCGAAGGTATAATGCGAAGCCATGCGCGAAGGTAAAAAAAAAGGAAGAAAATAAAATAAGAATACACAAGAAGAGGCAACGCCGCCGTTGCTGCAACGTCCCGGGACGCTAGGGGGCGTAGCCGTCACCGCGCCGTGCGGACACAATGGCGGGAGGCCGACGCTCAAACTAAGCGTGACATGACGTCTCCGTGACAGGTACCCATCACGACCTGGCGGGGCCTGAGAGAAAAAGGTCCCGACGGTTGTTGTTTTTCCCGGCTTGCATACCTTTTCTCTTTTTTAACTTCTTCATTTAATCTGTCTCGTTGTATTCTATCTTTTTCTTTCTTTTCTTTGTTTGGAAGTTTCGTAAATAAGGCCTTGCTTTTACGTCGAAGCTAAAAGCAAAACTTACAAAAAGAAGGCGCTGGAACGAACCAGGCAGCGATGGAAGAAAAACAGGTATGTGTGCACTGTTTTCCGAGGCCGTTGCGAACACAAAAAAGCCAAGGACTCGCTCTTGAAGGAACGGCGGGGAAGAGGAAGAAGAAGCCACCTATGGCGTTCTCGAGGCCACTAGAAAACAACTAGATGGGCTTAAAGGGACACTAAAGTGAAACAATAAGTTAGCTTAGAGTGATAAATTACACTCTGAGAACTCTAGCGTCGCTAATGTTACTACCATAGGCTCATCCAAAGATGAGAAAATCAATGTCAAATATTTCACTTTTAATTTTCCCGCCGAAGTCTCCGATTGTGACGTCACGGATTTCAAAATGTTTTTTTTTTTTTTTGCGTATTCCGGCCAAATTGGCCCAACGAAGTTTCCCGAAACTTATGTTAAGTCTCTGGGTCCCTCACAAGACAATGCACTTCATTTGTACCGATTAGGAGCTACGTAGGCCCCGTAGACGCCGTAAAAATCTATGACGTCACGGCAATCGGTGCGGGAACTTGAATATGGCGTCACCACGAACATTTTCTTTTTGCGCGTTTTCTCGCTTACCTAGCGTCCTCTCGCGACAAGCGTGGTGTTTTTGGTATCGTGAAAGAGTAATTTACTAATACGAGAAAAATGCTTTTTTTCTTTTTAGTGTCCCTTTTAAAAAGTTGCATTAAATAGATAAAAAGATATTGAGCACCATGTCTCGCTGGAGACAACGTTTCGAAAAGTGGACGAGCGTTGGTCAAGGCAGTGTCGTGCAAGTCGTGTCCCGCGAACTTTTGTTGTGTATTGCATACACTGTGCGCGCAGTAGGAGGGAGCTGGGGACAAGAGATTGCGAGCCTTTCTCAAGCCCTGGGTCAGGACATTCATTACACAGAAGAACGTCAAGTTATATGGAGAAACTTGTAGTGCGCTAAGAAGGACACGGGCGTATAGAAAGTCAACACAAGATGATGCACTACAAGTTTCGCCGTGTGTTACGATATCGACAAGACCATTCTTACATCTTTTCAACGTTAAGTTAAACACGAAAACGGACAACCTTATAGCATACTCAGAATTTCCTCTGACATAGGTGCCACATAGTAATCGGCACCTTCTTGGCAACTACGTACTGCTTAAACTCAGCGGCCCCATATGAAACAAGGTTAAAAGCGACACATATCCCAGCAGGGACAAAAAAGGAAAGCTTCACCAAAGGAAATGTGGACACAAGAACACTCTCTACATAAAAGTCCCACCTAAAAAGTGGCACACTTTCGTCAATATTTTTCCACTTTGTGGAACTTAGGTAAAACGATCACAAAAATGTGCCCCTAGCGGAAAGTTTACAATGCAAGAAAATGGCGGCCGGTCTTGCCAACGCGTGTCGGTAAAAAGATAGGCGTTGGCTTTCTAATCCCTAAATTTCTACGCGTTCGAAACTGAACGCTGTGTGAAAAAAAGAACAGAAAAAAAAAACACGCTGGTTTTCGGTGGCAAAGTTTTACGCAAGCTAGGAAGTGGGAAGCGGGATTTGTACTCACCTTTTCGAGCTCTAGGAGATGAAACCTGAGAACTTGTATGGCTTGTACCATCTGCTCGGGTATTGATAAGAATAAGAGGGAGAGGAGGAGAAAACGAGATAACGAGGATCAGTTATCAGCTGATTGCGAGCAGGCGCGAACAGCTCGACATCGAAAAACGCGAGGCCTGTTGCTGAAAAGCGACGAAAAGTTAACAAAGCTGGCGCGAGTCTACAGGACATAATGGCTGCCAAAACGAAACACACAATGCAGGGTAGAAACACGAGCACGACTATTTCGGGGTTACCAGCGGTTAATCCATAGCTACGTATTCTCGTAGATAACGTTAATCCATCTCGTAGATTTAGATGGTTAGATTTAGATGGCATCCAGATGGTTAATCCATCTCGTCGATTTAAACGCACATTTTAAAAGAGTGGCGCCATCAATTTTTCTATGGCAGGGTATCGCCAGCCACTTCATACTTTATTTACGACCTAGACGTCACTGCATATGCGTAACTTCAAAGCTAAAGTAACTCAGACACTACTTTCTGGTCGCAGCTTTAGAAACTGCAGGTTGAATGGCAATTTCGCTGTGAAATACTTTTACACTGAGTGTTCGCTTCAGATTTATTTTAACAAGTGATGTTCATGCGTGTGTTATCTACTTGCGTTTGCTCGTCTTCCATATACACGTGTTCATTTATATCCGTGTGCACTATGTGTGGTTTGCGCGCATTTGCATATGTTTGTGTGCATGTGTCGCGTGTGTCGTCTGCACGTCTCGTGATTCTCCCTCCTCCTATCTTTCTTTCTCTCTCTGAATGTGTGTTTATAAATGTCTGTTATTGCACGGTATAGCGACTCTATATCACCAACCTTCCAATATTGCGATTTACACAATCGTAACGCTTGCGACAATCGAAGATTGCCATACAAGCTCGCCACTTACGTCATTCGTTCGCAGGATTACCTACATATCAGTGAAGACCTCTTTTAACCACATTTATTCCTTGTATACGTGTGCCTGCTGCACGCAATCTGTCACTTGCAGCATCATTTGCGGCCAATACTCTCCTTAACGAACGCTCGTTCTCGCTACTTTGACTTCGCAATCTTTAAGCGATGTTTGCTGCTGTCATTAGACCTAATGTGTTTCAGCACGCTAATCATTAAACTTAGCACCCATATTAACAAGTCTTATGGGCGACATATCTCTGTCCCCACGTCTGCAAACAGTAATGCAGTGCATGTCTAGGAAACGTAGCAAACGCCATGATACCGCGTATTTGCAAGGTTTTTTTTTTTTTTTTTCGCAGCCTAAATACAAGCTTAGTGTAAAAGGCCAATCGATACAATGGTGATTCGAAGGCATTGTCGGAAGCATGGCGGCAGCACATTCATCAAAACTACGTGACCTTTCGCAAGCTGTCAAAAACATGCCTCCGATGTCTCGCGTTAGTTGTTACAAGGCCGGAAAAAGACGAGGTGTCGGCAGCTTCTTAAAAGACAGGCAAGAGAAAGAAAACTACGTCTCAAGAAAAACAGCGCAGGGTACGAGAAAGCCGGAGCTGGCATCGGCTCATCAAATGGTCCGTGGCGACCATGCTCGCCGTCATGACCGGTATTTTCAAGAAACATCGATGAAGGAGTCAGCTAACATTCATATTACGAACCTATTAGCATTAGCTAATAAAGGTGTGTGGTCTTACTGCTGAACATTCATTCTTTTCGGCCCTTGTGTTCCCAGTCTTGTCTTGTTTCGTGGCGCCGTTTGATAATTGTGAGTCCATACTAATTAGCGCAATTGTCAGTCCTGCTGAACATATACACTGAACATTTATTGTTGCCTGCGGTATGAAACAATACCACGCATAGTATAACGTTTCTTCCGAATAAGGGTAACTCTATTACAACGGAATCATGGGACGAATAAATATAACTAACGAATATAGCGCCGAGAATACAGCACACACTGTCTCGTGTGACACAGTCGTTCTTCCAGATATTCGGTCCAGAAATAAGATTTACGCAACGAGCGAATTAACTACACTTATAATTCAGCCATAAGAACGCTGACGTGGCAAAAAGTTCCACGCGACACTACGTTCCATCCCTGCAGAATGTATATTGAAGACATCAGAATGTCATTTACCTGCACGTTCTATGTAAGAACTAGCACCGATATGCTACTTTCATGTGCTCTGATATAGATATGATAGTGCTATCATACGCTACCTCATATGCATATGCTCCATATGTTACCTCCGCGCTACCTCAATTTTCTGCTGTCTTCTATCCCTTTTACGAAACATTGTGGTGACAAAAAGAAAAGTTCCCAACTCCATATGTTTATATTAGAGGTTTACTATTGTACTTTATTCTTATCCTTCTGTTTCTGATGCCCTAACATCGCCTACAAATCTGATTACTACCGCTAATATAACTGACAGCAACTAAATTATCCTGTTCAGCATTATTTAGCTGTTCCTTCTGTCAAATATCGCATTTGTGTTATGACATGTCCTTTGTACTTCTTAGCCCCCCCCCCCCCCCCACCGCCTTAAGTAATGCCTTGTAAGATACCCGTGAGTACAATAAATGATGACGATGATGATAAGGATGACACTGCGTCACGAGATGCGTGCTTCGGACGAGGCTGCTTCTGTCTGCGTCTCTGTTACTCCGCTAACAGCTTATTTAGCTATGATATGCCGCATGTTAACTGTAATTACTTGCAATAGTTAATGGAAAAACACCTGTGCGAGCAACACCCGCAATTGTGGACCTGTCGACCAGACGATACCAGCTCTGGCTTCAGGGATTCTTCGCAGTTCGAACAAACACTATGCATGCTTACAAATGCAGCGTGGCGCATCAGAAAAAAAATAAATACATAGAGAAAGCTCACGTTATTCTGGGTAGGGAAGGGTGGGAAGTAAGAGGGGTGGTGTCTCCAGTAGGATACTTACGAGGCTGTCTAACTCAGGGTTGGGAAGGTAATATTGTTTGTCTTGCCTCGTCTGAAAGACAAACCAAAAAACAAAGGGGGGTGGGGGAAAGGGGATGGGAGTGGTAGTGGAGGGAAGGTAGTTGCCCAAAGAAAGGACCAGGTGTTGAAGAATTGGGCAAGCGATAATGACGAAGCGAAGAGAGTAGTGCCCAGCGGAGAGTATCCCAAAAGTATATGGAAGCACCGGTCCCGCAAGGCAAGGAGTTTGAGGGCGAAGTGAAATCGGGGTGCAATGCAGGGAAATTGCGTTGGAGTGAATTCAGATTGAAGGTTAGGCAGCGCGAGTGCGTGGTGCATGCGAGAACGAAGGGAATTAGGGATTTGAAGTAGAGGCAGTCGTCAAGAATGTCCAGTCATGCGACAGCAGGGGAGGTGCATAGTGACGTTTGGGGATTAAGCCATCCGTCGTAGCATTTGCATAGATAATGGTAAGCATAGCGTAGGTATCAGAAGTGAACATTGCCGTAGAAGGTTCGGTTTCGATTTGCATGCCATTGTTGATGCGAACATGGCGGGCAAGAAGTGGTTAACATCAGTTGGTATGCAAAGAAGGAACAGTTGTAGCGTATTAGGAGACAAGAGGTTACGAACGTCATCGCCAGAAGCACGCAGCAGAGCGTTCGTGCCAGCAAAGAAAAAAAGGAAAGGAGCAAACAGAGAAAACAATCGCGAGCAAGCGCACAATGTGTCGTAAGCAGCATTGCCGAGAGATGGCAGCACAAGTCACGTTCGTTTCAAAAATAAGCAAAATGTTGGCGGCGACAGCGAAGCGAGGTGGAGAAAAATGGTAGTGTGGGAAAGGGTGAGGGGATCATGGGAGGAGAGGAGGAGGGGTTTCGTCGGTTAAGAACACGGTCAATGAAAATTGGTACTTACAAGAGAGTCTAACTCCTCATTTGAAGTGTATTGAGGATATTCGGTCATTATCTGTAATGCAGAAGAACGGGAAAGAGAGGAAAAAGCGAAGGGAGAGAGATGGCGGAGAAATGAAGGAGAGAGAGAGAAGGGCATGAAAAAAGAAAGAGAGATGCGACTCTGTGAAGACATGCAAACAACGTGTAAAACGCGATATAAATGCGGTACATCATACAACAATGCAGCAATCACAGCAACTGAAATACCCCCAAAAAATGACGGCAAAGATGAACCGTCTTCCGAGTCATCCGGAACGTTCGCCCTGACAAAAAGAAGATCAATGTAGACATCCCGTAGACGTATTTTAGACCACTTGACCATCTTAGGGACATTGCCCTTGCAAAAAAAAAAAAGGGATTTTGAAAGTCTGTAGACCTCTTTTAGACCACTTCACTTTTTTGGGGAGATTGCCCTAGCAAAAACCGATCAATTTCGACAGCCTGTAGATGTATTTTAGACCACTCCAGCTTTAGCGTTACGTTGTCCCGACAAATTAATTTCAAACATCTGTAGACGTCCTGTAGACCTGTTCGCCTTATTGGGGACATTGCCCTGGCGGAAACAAATTTCGAACGTCCTCAGTCATTTTGTAACTTAGTTCTTGAAGATATTGTCCTGACAAAAGTTAGCTGCAACAGTTCCTGCAAACCAGTTTTCTGGTAATAGGGTTATGCACTGTCCACGAACAAAAGCTATTAGCTATTAATAATTGTTAGGGTTTAACGTCCCAAAACCGAGATTTGATTATGAGAGACGCCGTAATGAAGGCCTCCGGAAATTTTTGCCATCTGATGTTTTTTAACGTGCACCTAAATCTAAGTACACGGGCCTCAAGCATTTTCGCCTCCGTCGAAAATGCGGCCGCAGCGGCCGGGATTCGATCCCGCGACCTGCGGGTCAGCAGTCAAGCACCATAACCACTAGACCACCGTGGCGGGTCAGCTATCAGCTATAAGTTTTTACCATATTGTGGTCTTAAATCCCGAAAAGGGTCACACAAGTGGTCTCCAGACATCCATCGACTACAGGTTGTTACAGTATTATGGACTTCGCAAGCTTCTTTTCTATACATTTCACAGATTGTCTAAGCTTTCTTACGAGGGCATAAACGGTAAGTCACTTTACAATGGCAAAAATACTGCTAAAATGTCCACGCCCTCGGAGACAGAATAAAGAAGAATGAAGAATTAAGACAGCTTTTCGATTAACTTTGGGTCACAAACGGAGCATTGCCTTGGCTAAAAAATGAATTTAGACAGCCTATAGACGTAATTTGGACCACTTCAGCTTCAGCATTGACGCCACGCCATGGCGTGCGCGGTATTCCTTTGCGTTCTTTTAGTGTGCGCCAGAAACTTCAAGAAAGTTTCAGTGTCGATAAATGCCCGGGTAATTATTTGTAGAACATTTTTTATTGAAATAGAAATTAAACGGGTTTAATTCGATTTGCGGCACCGAGGTCGCGTGACATTACCAAATTACCCACAAATGAGAGTACCGAATAATACAATAACAACTTACTCTGAGCTGTAATCCCCTTAAATGTCTTTCAGAAGAACCTTGTTTTCGTACTTAAACTAAATAAGAACAATTACACGTAAACGCCACATATAATAGAGGAGAGCTTTTTTGCCATTGAATGCGAGAGCAGGATGCGGAATTCAAAAGACTTCGTGTCCAGTAAAAGATAGTATTTAGGTCAAAATGCAAGTTGCAGGTAGATACAGTGACACAGCAACCGCACCCTAACAAAAGAAATGCTCGGAGAGTCAGCCTGTCTGTATAAATAAATACACGCTATATAGAAACCGCGTACGCACGAAAACGTTGAACTATGATAGTGAACCTCACTATAAAACACATGGCGCAACACGCATCTATACTCCTACTTGTCAAGAAAAAAATACAAATACCAACTAACTGTCCTTATTTGACGTGTTTGTCGTAAGTCCATTGACGGGGGCCAGTGATGACGAGATCGTAGGGGGAAAAGGCAATGCTCCTGTCACGCATTTATGATATATGATCCCCGACCAGACGCTATGTAAAGAAGTTTTCGTGACAGCCTTTCCAAAGTGACAGCCCGTACAGATTTGTCTTTTTGCCTACGCTTTCTTAAGAGGAATACAGGCGTTCCATCAACAAAACCAGTCGTTTCATCCGCTTTCAGGAGTCGGCACGTACGAATGAGAAGGGGAAAAAAATAATTTTGCATAAGCAGCCTCGACATGCGCTGGGCTGAGATTACGGTCTTAATGAGAACATGTTTCGTATTTGTGCTAAAGGATACGAAAATAAATCGAATAATTTGTCTTGATTGATTGATTGATTGATTGATTGATTGATTGATTGATTGATTGATTGATTGATTGATTGATTGATTGATTGATTGATTTATTGATTGATTGATTGATTGATTGATTGAATGAATCGATTGGCACCCTTAAGTTCTTAAATTCGTTTGCTGTGCCAAGAGACAAAATACCTCGATCTCCTTTTGCAAAAGTCTGGTGTCTGGCTCAAAGTCCACAAAGAAGGAACAAATAACAAAGAAAGCACTGAAAATTCCTGTAGGAGTACGCGTTTATTTTATACTGAACTCTTTTTAACTGAATTAACACACTGATTGACACACTTGACTAAATTAACACACTTCAATCAACGCACTTGACACACTGGTTCCACAAATTTTGCCGCCGAGGGGTTACTTCACATTTCGTTCATATTCAACATTTCATTCACAGTTAATATTTTATGCAGTTACATACCCTCACCACATTAGTTAACTTTAATTCACACTTGATTCACCTTAATTTACCTTCGGTTCACCTTAATTCACAGTGGATTCACCTTATGCACTAATCATCACTCCCACTCACTTGGAATACCCTCACCACGTTCAGTGTTGAGGGATGGCGGGGAGAAGAGGGACCTTACCTGCTTGGCAAACACGGCAATGTCCTCGTTGAAGGATTCCGAGGAACACACATCCCCGCCGGCGATGCCGGGCTCCCGGGGTGTGCAGGTGGCCAGTTCGCACTTCTCGAAGATCAGTGCCAACAGGGGAAACAGTGGGTGTCTGCGAGAAAAATTCAGAACAAGGCAAGCACACGTTGAGTCCAGGACCGGGAACTCTCACGGAGGCATCCGGCGATATTACTTCTCTAATAAATGTACTTAAGGAGAATTCTGTGCTTATGTATGGCGCCAGGTACTGCTCTTTAGCTATGCGTGTTTCCATATGCCAGGGACCACGATAGCCTAACTTACGGTAGCCGCCACCTGAGAGGCAACGTCAACGTATGACGTCACACCACTGCGCAAGGTTTGAAGGTAAATTTGAAGGAGCTTCACTCACTTAACGTCACCAAGACTGGTTAAACAGCGGAGCTGGTGGCAACAGATTGCTATTTCATTGTTCGACTTTGCTCTGTAATAGTTTTGCCGCAATGTACAGTCGCGCTCAATATGACTTACAACACGGGAGCGCGTCGACAGCGACGTCCCGCTCTTCCGATAACGTCATATACGTGACGCCACTGTTCAGGCGGCGGCGGTGTCCTGAAGTTCCGCTATTGTGCTGTTGAGGATGGAAACACGGCTTCTGCTACACAGTGCCAGTTGTGAAGTTGTCGACAAGCGCAAATCGAGACAAATAAACACATGGACGAACATTAGCACATTCAGTCTCAGTAATGCAATATATATGCACATGCTCGCGCAACGAGAGGTTTGGCACAGCATGAATGTTCCCAAAACCAACATCTTTCACATGCACAACAGATATATAGGGCCGCTGCAGATTAGGTCTCCGTTGGTTGTCAAAGCCGGTCATGTAGAAATGTTTTTGCCGGACACATATATGCCTACTTGTGCGCCTACTCTCGATCGACTACTGCAGCGCAGTTAGCCTCAATGGAAACATATATATCAAAGATTTTCTTTTTTTCTTCTATGACAGATCGAATGTACGGCTTGTGAACTAAGAAGAGCAATCACCGTTACAAATAACGTTATTCTTCTATGAAGCGAAGACCACGAAACCCTGCGAGGCAGCGAGAGATACAAAAGCCCGAGACTGCCAAAGGTAAATCACGCATGCTCGGTCTTCTGGAACGTCGCACGTCGAGCGCGTTGGTGCGGCCGATTGATGAATTTTTAAACTGGTGAATAGTTAGCGGAGGCAAGGTTGAGTTTGATTAGATAGAGACACGCATGGTATAGCGCGCCTATCAAGGCCATGCGAGGCGTGAAAGCTAAGCCAAGCCGCGGTGGATACGTTGGAAAAATTCGCACTCGCTTGCGTCTTTCCCATATAGGTTGTGTGAGAGTGACCACCGCGCGAAAATGCATTACTTTATCGGTTTGTTGTTATTTGTTGTTGCCTAGTAATAAACTGTTGGCAAGTCACATACGAAGATCGTACACGGTGCCACAAAATTAAGCCTTCTCTTTATCAAGCTGAGGACAATCGCCGAGCTGCCTGGCGGCTGTTCTGTGCACTTCAAGAGGTGAAAGTAGAAAGCCCATAAACTGCCTATACGGTCGTTCCAAAAGTGCTTGTAAGTGTATGAACTACCAGCAACAATAACATAGACGCGTTAACGGCTGTCTTTAGTGCGCCGCCTGTGGACCTAATAAAGTGAATACGTGAGCGTGCAAGAAAGACAATGACCTACGAGAAGTACAATTACAGTCTACGTAGGCTGTATTCTAAGCTTAAGGGAGTTTATTTGGTTGACCTCACCTACATCTTCTGTGGTACTTAAGTTCAGGGAACAAATTCGACCATCTATAGGAAGGCTGCTTTAAAGTAATCATGAAGCGAGCTCGAGCGAAAAATCGATCGTGTCGATCACCGCCATTCGTACAACAACAACGCTTTAGCTCATTTCTTTCCTCCATTAAAAAGGTTGAACAGCTCCAACAGAGACCACCACCGCGAATCTGCACGTCAAGCCAGTCACGAGACAAAAGGAGCATGGATAGAAGCGCCGAAACAAAAGCGGCTCGCTGGCATAGAAAAGGCGAGACCACAATGCAATCACCAACAATAATAATGACGCCGGTGTGATGCGCGCGCGCGCGCGCCGGACCGCACTTGTCACCTCTGAAAGCTCGCCTCGAATCGGACACGCTTTGGGGAACGCGCATCTCATTTGCATATCGCGAGTCGTCACCGCGGCGTCATTTCGTCCCGCGCAGCCGCACGCACGCACGCATAACAATGGATAGCGGCCGCCGCAGCCACCGCAGCCAGGCGCTCGCGTCGCTTGCGATGAAGAATGCACGTATCCCGCCCCGGTGCACTGCGCATGTCATTACTCAACCCATCGCGGCGCCGGCGGGGTTCTTGTGTATGCGTATTATACGTCTCCTCAGCCATTTGAATATGCACTGATGTGTACCAAACTCAGAGTGTGTATTATAATATTGCCTTTGCTGTCGCGTATAGTGTCAGCCTCGCCCCTTGTGGTTGCTGCTGTTTGTGCAGAAAGCCACAGTAAATGAGAAAGTAATAATCTGTGTACGAGTGAGCAGAGTGAGTGAGCGAGAGTGAATGAGGCGAGTGGGTGATATGAGAGAGTGAGTGAGTGATTCGTGTTGTAAGTTCTTTGAGGCGAGTTCAGTGAGGTGAGTTCAGTGGGGTGAGTTCAGTGAGGTGAGTTCACTGAGGTGAATTCACTGAGGTGAGCTCAGTGACGTGAGCTCAGTGAGGCGATTCCAGTGACGTGAGCGAGTTGAGTGAATGAGTGATTGAGCCAGTAGAATCTTAGTTTTCAGTTTGTGCGCCTGAACTACGAAAAAACTTGATCTTATAAAGTTTGTTTGCATGGATTACTTGGTTTACGTAGATTGATTGGCCAGCGATGCGGAGTTATTGCCTTGCATTCTCTGCTGACTGAAGTTCCGACCGTGCTGTCATGCTAGCAACAATGCAAGATATGCACATATATGCAACAGTCCATATATGTTCTCATATCTTCTTATTGTGAATGTGTAAATTGTCTGTACTCGTATGAGCGTGCATATATGTCAGAGGTCGACTTCGATAACCGAAGGCACTTACTGTGGATACCGGCACACACCGGACTGAGCCCCCCAAACGAAGCGGCTCACCGTGTTGCTCGAGGCCTCATTCACCGAGCATCATCGGAGGAAGAAAAGCCCCGCGGGGTACGGCAAACGTCTGGGCGTGGGAGCACCGTATACGACCAGGTTTCACGATATCACGACACACTATCAGTTACAGAGACGCGTATACCCATCCCCTCACGATAGGCTAAACAGGACGCAAGCGGTACACTACAGGAAATCACAAACAGATTCGTACAGAAACCCCAGACTCATGCACGCCATGTATCCAGATATTTACACTACAAACAGATGCAGCTCGTGTGGCGAGGTTGCCACGCTTAGCCACATGTTGTGGGAGTGTCAGGGCTTAACAGACAAATCGAACAGTGCCGATTCATCCGTCTCTTCCACCGCCAGCCTCCGCTCACGCTGGAAGACCGCACTGCTCAGCTCGAACCTGACAGCACAACTCTGGGCCGTCCAGCGTGCCGAGGAAGCCGCTTCGAGACAAGGTCTCGGAACCGCGTCCGCGGTGGGTGCCCAGGCCCACTAAAAAGACGCCGGACTCACATTTCATTGATTTGACAATAAAGTTTCCGTTCCTTCGACTTGCGGCAAATCGCTCATTCTACGAGGAAAAATAAACTGAGTTGTTATACATTACGCAGCCGAGACGAGACGTCTCTAGCGAGACTAAGGCAAGACGTCTCCAAGAAGTCGATATACGATACGTATACTGCATAAATACATTTTTATAAGGGCTTTAGACGCACTGTGACTGTCCCCATGTGCACGTCACGGCTCTCGGTTACGAAGGCGTTTCGTATCTTCTTATTTGTTATATAGAAACAGGGTCAAGTGCTAAAGACCGTATATAAGGTCTTACAGAAACTCTTATTCCGGTTTGCGTTCTACATGAAAGTACATTTTATTTAAGAAACGTGGTGAATACAAGTAACACAATACACGTAAAACATTGCACAAGCTCTTCTTCATATACTTTCCATAGAAAATTATTCTCTTTTATACATTCGCTACTACAGCCGTGGAGTTCACTACCCTGTCTACAAACAAAATAGTACCTGTGAAAGAAATTTTGGATCTGCCGCTGTGGTGCGGTGATTACGGTTCTCGGCTGCTGACCAAAAGGTCGCGGGTTCGATCCCGGCCGCGGGGGTCGTGTTTAGATCGATGCGAAATGCTAGAAGCATATGTACTGCGAGATGTCAGTGCACGTTAAAGAATGCCAGATGGTCGAAATTTCCGGAGCCCTTCGCTACGGCGTGGCTCATAATGGCGTCGTGATTTGGGAAAACCCCAGATATCGTTATATTTTTTATTTATATATGCACAACATGGGGAGGTAGGCTACGTTAGAGCTGGCTATCCTATCATCATGATATTATTGTTGGAAAAAACGCACAAAAGCAAGAAATGAAAGAATAAAAAACTAGAAAAAAGTAATCACAGGCACAACGTTGTTGTTGTTGTTGTTGTTGTTGTTGTTGTTGTTGTTGTTGTTGTTGATAGAAATATTGAAGCCTTTTTTGTTGACATCATTCGGTGCTCTTGCACTGCGGCTGATACGCAACTGAACATGACGCGCAATTTTTCCTGTCTTGAGTGCAAGGCGGCGAACTTCTAAGAGGACTCACTCCATCCAGCCCTGTACGTACGGCTTTTAAATTTTCAGCGTGTGAAGTCAACTTCCATATGCTTATCGCCCACCACGCATGATAGCGTCACGGGCTTGTCAGTAGGAAAAAAAAAAAAACGGAGTCTCGGAATCATACAACAAACCTTGACACGCAGCAAAAAACAGCTGCTCGCACAGATCTTCTTCCGGGCAAGCCGAGCAGAACGGTGCGAAGAAGAGGCGAGAGATAATATGCTAAGTCGCGGATATGAAGGGACAGCCGTTTCCAACGCGCTCGCCAACAGACCACGCAAAGAGAGCGAGAAGCAGAGCGAAAACAGGCAGCCCATGCACAACGGGCGTAGAAGTGCAATTCACACCTTCCGAATATAAACACCCCCACAGAGTCGTCATCGCTTAACACTAACACCCCCCCCCCTCCCCTCCTCTTTGCCAAGCCACACCGGTTATGCTACAACCTCCTTACAATCCCCCCCATTACCCTCCTCCTCCTCCCTCGCCTCACGCCCTGTGGCTCCGAGTGAACCAGGTATAATAGGAACGCGACAAAAAACAAAAACAAAAAAAGACAAAAGTGGGAACCAGCGAAAACAAGGCTACATCACGCCCGGCCTGTCTGCATGCGCAGTTGCCAGACTAAAAAATGCGCATACATTTGCGATATGTATGTATATACGCTTCTATTTTTTTTTTCCCCTTAAGCAAGGCACACAGAATAAGCGAGTCAGTAGAGAGCTGTAAGCCAGTTCACCTCAGTCGCAGGTGTGTTGTCGACCGATGGCTTTTTTTTTTTTTTTGTTACGTCGTTGTTTGCTTCTTCAACTCGCGACGCTGCGATATCACGTTTACGTTTCATTTTTTTTTTTTTTCATTTTCAGTTGCACTCTTGCAGGAGGCGAACAAACAAGGCGAGAGACCCTCGATCCTCTCTATATATTCACGTCGTTTATTTCGACAGTCGGCGGCGCGTTACAGCTACGCAGCAGCAGGTCCCTGCCTCGTCCTTTATTTCGTTCTTTCGTGTCGATAACTTTAGCGAGATTTTTGTTTTGCTTTCCTGAGGGCCCGCCTGCGTACAAAACGCAAATCTTTGTTACGTGGCTGCTGCTTTGACATGACGTCAACGAGTGCAACAGCGTCGGTCCCATACTCCTTGCGACGGCAAAGCGCCGCAAAGAGTATGGGACGGCAGTTTTACAGAGGCGATAGAAACTGTGTTATTCGTTGGCTGTATACCATATATGTAGACAGACGATCGCTGTAGAAAGGGCAAGAGTGGAATTTCGGGCAAGAGTGGGCATTCTGTGTCCAGAAAACTCATGGAAGCGTGCCCCACATCAGAAAGAAACATTCTAATTCGAAAGCTGACGGTTCGGTCCCAGCCGGCGGCAAGTTTTTTCGTCCACTTCATTTCCTTTCCGTTGATGTCAAAATTACTGCAACTAAGAACTACAAATAATGTCCCCCATGCTTTCCCTGGCTTCATAGTCTGCTAGCTTCATTAGGTTAATTCTCATGATGGTTTTGAAGCCTTCGTGTTGTTTGGACTTGTCTAGTCCATGCGCGGCATTCCATAGAGGTCATTCAAGAAGTCATCATGACACATCCAGGTGAAAGCACTGTGCCCTCGCCTCCACAACCCTCCTCCTGTTTTCATTGCATCCGCGAGTTCCTCGCAAGAGCACCTGTCCCCAGTGTACACCGTATGTCTGCGTGTGTGTCTTACAGGCGGCGAAAACGAAGGTATACGAAAACAAGCCGTGTAAAGCGGTGGCTGCTGCATGCATGCATGCGGCATTCGGCGGCGGCGGCGGCAGCTCGTCAGCGCAATAACGACTACCGCGCCAACGATGCCGCCAGCGTTCCTCGTCTCTTTTAAACAGCTTTCCTTTCTCCCTCCCTCTCTCTCTCTCTCTCTCTCTCTTGCGGCTTAGCTCAAAGGAGCGCGAGGAGCCCTGCCGCGTACACGCAGCCAGCGCATATTCAAGCGGCGGGAGCAAAGAGTGTTTGTGGACTGCCGCTGTAGCATCCTTGCTTTACAAGTGGTTGCTGCTGTTGCTCTATAGCTAGCTCGAACATAGAGAAAGAGGGAGAGAGAGAGAGAAAAGTAGTCCACTCGCTGGACTGAGATCAAGTGGTTGCGTTATTCGTGTTATAAAAGCCAATAGCCAACTCAGGCAGAAGTTCAGCGGAGGCTGGAAGCTTGAAGAGATGAAAAATTCTTGAACACTTGTCGCTGCGACACCCCGTGTTGCAAGAATTTCGCAATAGCCAGCTTTAGTCATTTGGCAACGTTAGTCAGCGTTATCGATCCTTTAGCTCCACTTGAACAACAGCCAGCACTACCCAGCATTAGCCGTCATTCAGCCAACACTAGCCTCAAATAGCAAATATTTAGTTAATACTAGCCTCAAATAGAAATCATTTATACAACATCAGTTTAAACAAACCATTACTAAGCCAAAAGTAGTTTAAATTAACCATTGTGAAGCCTACGCTAGTCTAAACTAACCATTATTAGGCCAACAAAAGTCGACAGCAATTATTTAGTTAATGCCAATAGCCATTATTTAGCTACTACTTGTCTCAAATAGTCATCATTTACACAACCGCAGTCTTAAGTAACCATTATTAGGCCAACACTAGTCTTAAATAACCATTATTAGGGCAATACAAGTCCAAACTAGCCATTATTAGGCCAACATTAGTCCTAAATAACTATTATTAGGCCATAACAAGTCTATAATAATAGTTAAGCCCACACAAGTCTTAAGTAGCCATTATTAGGCCAACAAAAGTCGACAACAGTCGCGGCTAACAATAGCTGTATATAGTAGAATACGGTAGTTAAAAGTGGAGCGGCTGCACTGCCTTCGCAACTTTCCTAAGGGCAACTGTCACAGTGCGCGAAGCACAGAGTGAGACAAAGGCGTATAGGTAGAAGCACACGTGAATTACTTCATCGCATTTATGATAAGAACATAAAATTTGTGACCGGTTCTCGTGCATTGCAATGACGTCATTTCCGTCACATCTCGGTGGACACCGTCATAAAAAAGTTGCGAGTTTTAAAACGTAGCCTTGCAAATGGCAACGCTACAAGCTGCGTCTTGCGAGGTCTCGCACGCGAGGCTGTATGAGATGGTGAGTCTGTAAAACAAATGGTCGTACACGTGCGATGACAGGGCTTATAGGGTTGGAAATAGAAGGAAGCAAGGACCTCGAAATTACAAAAATAATGAAGATAGAACGAGTACATGCGCTTCCCGCAAAGGCCCGGTGTTGAAACCTGCGCGCAGGAAAAGGCGCAGCAATTTCAAAATCAAACAGCCGCGCGGCCAATTACGTTATCTTTGCCTCCGAAGCTGCATGGAACACGTATATTCCCGACTAAAAGCACGAAAAACTGCTGATAAAGAAAAAAAGGCAAGAAAGATTTCACATTGGGACACCATGTGTCAGCGACCGTTTTGTTTTGTAAGCCTGATCGCAATTCTCCCACGTGCATCGAATACTCGCTTTATTTAGCCCGTTCATTCGCTCCTGCCCTTTGAAATTGCTGGGGTGTCTACGGACAGGTTGATGACGACCGTGATTATTGACAACAGTAATACTCGTGATACCTCTAAGTGAAAAGGGAGGTTCGTGAAGTCGTCCATTATCTGTAGCACAATGCTACGAAATAAATCCGTACGGTTGTGTCAGAAACAAAATCATCGCAGTTTAAAAAAAATTCGCCCTCACCCGGAATATATGAATTTATTTATTTACTTTGGGGATTCGCGTCGTTTTTTAAGCAGTCGTGTCAAACTGCAACAAGTCTGCCTTGCGGGTGGCAAGTGCTGAAAGGTATCACGAAACCACGGAACATCAAAATCAATCTAGTCTTGAGTCGTCTAAAACTCATCTAAAACTCCTACTAAGGACCTACTAAGCAGAACCAACCACACACACACACACACACACACACACACACACACACACACACACACACACACACACACACATATATATATATATATATATATATATATATATATATATATATATATATATATATATATATATATATATACCCGGGGGGGGGGGGGGCTTGTTTTCACCATCACGTCAATATGTGATAACCACGGGGCGCGGTGTAGGCGGAGCAGTCATGCATGCATACGTGCACGCGTGCTACAAAGCCTTCTCTCCAGTGTTATATAAAGCGGCGGACTCATATTAACTATAAGCGATCAGTGTTCCATAATGGCCGGGCTCGGACTGGGATGCGTTTTAAGAAACACAGGCGGACTGTGGATACATTATACTTGAAAATGGGAAAGCGCCTCTTGCTGGAATTTATCTTTCAGTCATTCATTCGACAACTTAATTTCGGCACTGTGGCCAACATGTAGCGCCAATATGCTAATGAGAAGAATAAATTATTGGGCTTCAGGCCTTTACGATAGACATGTATGCAAGTCAGGCGTAAAGCTTCCTTTGTCATTCCCCTCTTCTATTTATTCGTCCATATGTATTTTTTGTAAATAAACAACAATTAGTAATATTAAAATACTATACTTATATTACAAGAGGAAAATACTCTCCAGCCAAGTTTAGTTTTACTGCTACTAGGATCCGCCAGAAGACTTAACGGGGTGTGTACTCTATCACTGATAGCATTTTGACAAAGCCAAGATGAAACCTTTTTATAAATACAGAGTGACGTATGATACGTGCCAAATATGCACAAGCACACCATACTACTGTATTTGACGAGATTGGCGCTGTGTTCTTGGGCTGCTACATAACAAATACGGTGATGTGACAGGGTTAAGTGGAATGGATTGATTGATTGATTGATTGATTGATTGATTGATTGATTGATTGATTGATTGATTGATTGATTGATTGATTGATTGATTGATTGATTGATTGATTGATTGATTGATTGATTGATTGATTGATTGCAAAAGGTGGCTACAACTGCAAAGAATATCAGTGTTGCTGTGCCTTTGCACCGTTGCTGAGGAGCGAGCTGGTTTTGGAGCAACGTTTTGCTAAACATGGAAATAGGCTATCATTCATGTTTTCATTCCTTCGACACGCAAGTTCTGTGTTCCAAACGACGAACGCCATATATTTGCTGAGTCACCACGGGAAGTGTAGATATTACACTCCCTCTTTGCAAACAGAAGTACGTGACTTATATTACATTTCAGTGTCGGAAGACTAATTTTGTCAGATTCCTGCTATATTTGGGCATGGGAAACAGACGGCCCTTGTGAACTGGGAGTGATAGCAGACGACATCGATCAGTGCACATGAATACGCAGTCTGCTGAATTTGCCCAGTTAATTGACCTTTTTCTAATTCTGCTCCACAGAACATCTACACAACGCCTACGTCTATTTCGCAAAGGATAAATGCACCGAGTAACTGAACGACCACATAACGGAGTTTCATTTTCTTGTTCGTCTGTTTAGATAACTGTAGACAAGTGGAAAGGTATAAGTTACCACTGGATCCGGCTTATTCCAAGATGCACGTAATAAATCAAAGTTACATCGTTTGTTTTTTGTACAATATACAGATACCTGCAGTACGCACCAACACGTTAAACTTACAAGCAAATAAAGAAAAGGAAAACTACGGAGAGGGGCATCTCGTATGTACATTTGTAATTTAAGAGCACTTAATAAAGACCACGTAATTAAAAGCTGCTGTCGAAACACAAGATGTCCCTCAGTTAAAGCAATCCTGGAGAAAAACACTGAGCGTAGTTAGGGTCCAGGAGCCAAAACCTGCGAATCAATTTGAAGTAATAGCGTCGCCGCCCAAACAAGAAAATCCCGCCTTGTGTTCACAATACAGAGAAAGATGAACGACGATACCGAACGCTGCGCACACAAGCGGAGTACAACACGTGACGCAACACACTCTCAACCGCTCGACACCGGACAGCGGCTCCAATTAGTATCGTCGCAGACGACCTAATGGCAGCGCGTCAACTAATTGAAATCGATAAAACGTACGTGAGGACGCAGAGCCCTGGTACGGCCAAGGTTTGGAAAGAAAAGAAGCGAGAGAGAAATAAGGACAGGGAGAGACGGCGTGTGTGATGCATGCTACACGGGCGCGTCGATGCATCGCGAGAAGGGCGAGAGGGATAGTGGGTGGGGGGGAGGCTGGCGACACATCGAACAAAAAGTACAGCCAAGCCGTCACAATCGCCAGCCAGCCGTAATACACCAAACTTTTGGTCAAGGAGGTCAAAAAGGAAAGCTCGAACAGACCGACCGTAGCGCTGTTACTCTTCTTAAGTACGACTCAGCATACACGTTGTTTTTACAGTGTGGTTTTCTGGGCATGGTGACGAAACAGCGCTAAGAGACGAGGACAGAAGGGGCACACACACACTAGCGCTTTTCTGGGCCAGTTGGTACATGATGACAAAGTGAAGGGCTCCTGCATGTTACGACGCGAGCGCAAGAGGAAAGACCAGCATTTGTCCTGTGCGTCTCTACTCTAGTGTTCACGTCGTAACTTGCTGGAACCATTTACTTTGACGTCGTTTTACAGACGTCTCGCAGAGCACTCTGCCAAGCCCTATCGTGGACAGTGTATGCGTACTTTGTGTAGGCGTTGCCGATTATTTCGTCCATTTTTATGGACGCTTTCTCTTATGAAATAAGTATGTGCGCTATTAGACGTGTTGTAGACCACTCTGCAAGCCCCCGTGGACATGCATGTCCTTCCAAGAAAACCGTATATGTGCTGCCTACAGACATATATAGATCATTCTGCCAAGCCTTATGTAAACAGCCTTATTTAAGAATTCGGGTTATATGTTGTCTATAAACATCTTGCTCCTGTAAATAACTTTAGACCATACGAACTTGCCCTTTTAAACATATATATTCACATAATTATCTGTACACGTCTTCTGAGTAACCTTAACATTCCTTATGGACAAGACCTTTTGGGTAATCAGTATATGAGGTTTCTAAAAAAGTCGTGTAAAAATTTTATCCGAGATTATGAAAATACCCTCTTAAAAGCACAACATATGGGTCGTTTACATTTAAACGTCTTGTAAGACATACTTCCGAACATAACCGACATTTCCAGGTTAAAATTCAGTGTAAACGTCGTTTGGAGGCCACGTGTATATTACCGCGTCACCACTCTCTATGGATGTGACGTTTGATGAACCCAGTTTATGCGTTGTCCTTTAGACACCCTGTAGACCAATTTTGTAGTGCGTTCGCGTTTATTCGCAGGATGTCTTTGGATCGTTGTCATGGGCTTACAAAAGTCTGTCTAACGTTGTATTCGGATCGTCGAAGCTCAGTTAATGTCTCTGAAAGCTCGCTAAGCTCAGTCTATAGACTAGCTTTAGAACAACACGCCTTCTGTTTATCGAGAGAGAAAGCATTTTAACTCGACGTGAGGAGACGTCCGTGGGTGTTTTTACTGTGTGGTTTCGAGCAGTGACAGAGTGTCCTATCACTGCTCTTTATTAAACACTCTTTGTTAAGCTTTGAGGTGGTAGCATAGTTTTATTGCATCTTGACCATAATACCACTCTTATACACAGGTTTACAAAGAAGCTTCAACTGTTGCCTTCATTTTTAGCGAACCAGTGGTGAGTAGTGGGATTTACCCAATTCCTGTGGCACATACTCGTTTATGATCAGCGTTACCACGGCCCCGGAGATGAAAGCCTCGACTAAGAACAGCATCGCTGCTAAAACTAAACTTTGACCTTCATTTTCTCTTCTACTGTTCACGTGGGAAGCAGCGCACTTAGACAAGGCACGACAAGAAACGAAGAAAGACAGGAAAGACCTTGTCATGCCTTGTCTAAGTGCGCTGCTTCCAACGTAAACATGAACTATCACCAACTCGCCCAACTTTCAACTTTACTGACATTCTCTTCTACTAATGAGCCCGTGTTGATGAAATCAACAACAGAGTTTTCAGAGCATAATTAATCAGTCTGAACTGATTCAATGTTTCACTTTAGTGGCCCTTTATCAAAAACGGCCGGTCCGTTATCCGACATGACACCTCGCCCATCAGCCCCCCCCCCCCCTTTTCGAGAGGTAACGTCGCAGAAAAAACAAAAAAAAGGACACGTACAGAAGGGGAAATCAATGGCTGCACGCGATAAAGTGCCGAAGTGGTTCAGCGCAAAACCGACGAGGACGACGTGACAATGAGAATCACCGCCCACGCATAGCTTTTCCTTTCGTTCGCTGCTCTGTTTGTATTGTTTTTTTTTATCACGAAGATATCAGTAAGAGAGCTACGACTGGAACGACGAGTCAGCACCAATCAACGTAAAGCGGTGTTGTCGGCGGTGACGGGTTAAAGAAAAAGGAAAAAAAGCCGAGCACCGTGAAAATCTCAGTCGGAAAGGAAATTTCGCTGAGTCAGGTACATTGCAATTTGTAGAGATTCGTATTGTTGTTTTCGCTTCTGCTTTCCAAGCACGACCTATCTTATCTATTCATACATGAAGGTAAAGTCGTATTGTCCTTAATTTGCATGATTAAGCTTATACTATATGCTGTAGTATTCGGTGTATTTTCTAAGCCCTTGTTCCTGCCCTCTTCCTTTGTGATCTCGGCATATCACCCTAACATTCATTCATTCATTCATTCATTCATTCATTCATTCATTCATTCATTCATTCATTCATTCATTCATTCATTCATTCATTCCTCAAAAAGCAGGAGAAGCGACTATATTCTGCAGCAGCGACTTGACCATGGTCTCGGCTACCTCTTACACGGCAGTGTAGTGATCGTAGTGAGCAGGCATTCTCATTATTAATGCTTGCTTGGAACACCTGTAGTACGTATTATTAATACAACTAATACAGCTAAAATTAATACAGCTAAAAAATAACGCAGATTTGGAACACTTTTCACATTGTGTTTGCATGCAGAGTTTTTTACATTGCATAGATAAACAGAAAACAGCAGCGGAGAATTTCATACAAGATAAAAGTTATGCTTTAGGAAAGGACAGCCCGAAAATAACACTTTAAGTCTTTATCGGAAACGAAAAATTCGAACTGAATAGATGATTTGATTGAAGAGGCAATCGCGTAGCGTAATGGCTGTGCATAAGCGTATGGACCTCTGACAGATAGAATGTTCCGCGTGTTGCAATCAACTTCGCCGGTATGCCGTTTCAAAGTAAGGTAGTATTTGTTTCTTCAGTGGCATTTGTAGCACGTCTCAAATCAATGCTCTATTTTCACGCTGTATAAAGCGATGCTTCAGGACAGATTAGGTAACACCACTATCGCGAAGATTTCCTTAATTATGATGACGTTGACGAAATCTTGCTCTTGGATCGCGTCAAGTTCTTTAGTAAATTCGGCTGTTCCTGAATTGCCGTCTTGCCTCTTTCTGCGGTTCCACTTTTTTATCATCGAAAAAAGAAGAAATAAGCACGTCAAACAGAATAGACCTTATGCAAAATTGCTGCCATCTGTCGGAGGTTTGACGAAACTACTGATTCGGCGCCATGTTGGAGGCTTGTGTCCGAATCGTATTGCTATCGTTGCTATAACTTCTTGCTTGTATCTGCGTTGATAGTCGGCAATCGGGGCATAAAAATGTCAGACGAGCCTGTACACGTTACCGGCATTTCCTAGTTTTTACGTTGGCAATTATTACGTGTGAAGAACTACCTCGCAACGAGAAGAAGGTACATGTTTGTCACCGAGTCACGTGTAAGCCGGTCATCGCTGAGACTGAAGCTTTGCGCTTGGTTATAAATTTTGTCTGTTTTTAGTGTAGCGAATGAAGTGTTGTTATATAGCTATCGGGATATCATGCGTGTGGTGTAGGATTTTTGGGAGGAGGCATTGGCGCGCGACGCGGCTGAGCACAGCGATGACGGTAAGAAAGTGCTGTTGACCCATTTCAAAGTGTATTTCATACGGGACAGCCTGCGTCGACCTAATGTATTGTGCATCTTAGTTAAAGAAGAAAAAACCGCTGTCCTGTTTGTTGTTTTTGAAACAATGTAGTCACTGATGTATGTTTTGCATAGAGCTACCGCACGAATAAAATGTAAGAAAGGTCCGCTTTTCACGCACGTGAAAAGTGAACATGAAACGCGTTAGCTACTCCAGAAAGTAGGCGCCGATTAGCTAGTATTTTACTGAATTGCCTTCCGACATGTACTCGTAAATAACACGATCCGCCAAGAGTATTCGCGTTCACATCGTCGCTTTCGGGGCCTACTCGAGCCTTACAATTTCAACCCGTTGCAGCAAGGCAGCTGTGCGTCGCCGACTGAACGCTTACGAAACCATCTCAGCGCGCAACCAACGGTAGCGCACCGATGGTTGAATGTAACACATCTGCGGGAACAGCATGTTTTTTCAGTTTCATACGAAAAGTGCCACACAAAAGCATCTCTTAATATTTCATAGCACACAGGGTTGGATGCAGGATTTTTTTCCGAAGGGCGATCAGCGTCAGCTGGGAGAACCTGACATGTGCTCTTCTTGGGGTATAAATAAAAAAAGAAAGCAGGGGTAGGGGGTGTCAGGCCATCCGGGCCGCCCCTCTGAATTCGGCAGTGATAGCACATGAAATGCTTGAAAAATACGCATAGTGAAGCAATACGCTACCTTTTTAAACTACACAGTCGAAAACAAACTACAAACAACACGTTTCAGCACAATCGGTTCTTTCGCTGAGAATCGATGACGCGTCTGTCTAATATGTAATTGTTATCGAAATGAAATAAATAAAGTAATGCTGTCAACCAGGGGCGTAGCCAGAAATATTTTTCCGGGGGGGGGGGGGGTTCAACCATACTTTATCGATGTTCGTGCGTGCGTTTGTATGTGCGCGTGTATATATACGCCAGCAAACTGAAAATTTTCGAGGGGGGAGTGTTGAGCCACCCCACCCCCCCTGGCTACACCCCTGCTGTCAACAGCAGCGCAGGCAGTAGCCGCGATGCAGCTTTGGAGCTCGTACACGAAGTCGGTTTGCCTGTGCCTGCAAAAGTACACGGCGCGAAAACTGTCTCGTTCTGGCATGACACGAAAGAGTGTTCTCCGATGAGTGCCAATGCTGTCACATACCGCATATATTAAGAACGGCGAACGAAAATACGGCGTTAATCGTAAGCAGTATAGCCGGAGCAACGGAACGATCTGCCGCTTCCCGTCGGCCGCAAGAAAACCTATAATAACACATGGAGGCTAGATTCCTGCTAACCTTTTTTCAGCATTCCATTTTCCTCAATCTCAGCAACACGGCACACCAAAATATGTCGGCATTGCCGTTCCTATCAGCCGCCACACGTCGATAAGTACGCTCCGTGTGTGCACATGCGGAGCGCGCTTAGCCTTCAACATGGCGGAAATGCGCACTGCGGCCGCTAGATGGCAGCAATTTTGCATAAGGTCTAAAAACGCCAAGCGCCGGTACGGAAACTCGGAAACTTCGCGCATATTTCAGCGCGCTCATCTAGAATTCGGCTTCCAGGAATCGCCACAACAATTTTCTGTTTCCCATGTATGTTTCCAAATGCGAGCATCTAGTTTCGATGATGAACCTTTGGCATTACAAACTTCGACAAGGAAATAGTTTAGCGCAGAACGCGAGAACCACGAGAGAAAAAAAAAAGACATGTTGATGTTTCGTTACTTCCCGATATTGAGTGAGTGAGTGAGTGAGTGAGTGAGTGAGTGAGTGAGTGAGTGAGTGAGTGAGTGAGTGAGTGAGTGAGTGAGTGAGTGAGTGAGTGAGCGAGCGAGCGAGCGAGCGAGCGAGCGAGTGAGTGAGTGAGTGAGTGAGTGAGTGAGTGAGTGAGTGAGTGAGTGAGTGAGTGAGTGAGTGAGTGAGTGAGTGTAAGTGGGCGTCAGTGTGTTTAGAAGTCGGGCAGCAAGTAAAAGCAGAAACGTCAGCCGCAATCGTTCACCCCCAGTGCCAAAAAGTAATAACCTCACACTGCATTTCTAACGAGGCTAATAGGCAACGAGTGCGATGTGTCGCGGTACACGCAGTATGACGATGACGATAGCTGCCACGTGCAGACAGGGCCATTAAAAAGGGACTGCGTGTACTCCAAACAACGAGACATGGCTGCCACACACGCCGGCTGCTCGTGGAAGTGGGACATTAAGGTGACAAAAAAAGCACAGCCGCTCCACTACCGGAAACAGCAATTATACAGGTGTTCGCCGCCGCCTCGGGACATGCAGCGTGGACGCCCTCTTGTACAAAACGCGTGTACAACACGCATTCGTTAGAACCCCCCTGCCGTGCGCAGCCACTAAAAATTAAATCAAGGAAAAGGTTGCATAAACCACTTGCCGGCTTTAATGCCTCATGTTTTAGCACCATTTTATGATGTACACCTATAGTCGGCTACTACTACATCAGAATAAATACGAGCTCCGCCCGCGAAACCTCGGCGCGCTTTTCACTCACCTATGCAAGAGAGTCGTGCAAGCTGCTTTCTTTTCGAACAGTAAGTACTTTTAGGTGCGTAGCACTCTAGGGCTCCGGCTTGTCGTCCATCCACTGTCTCATGTCGCATGGTCACGCACTGGCCAATAGAGGCCTAAAACAAGGCTAACAATGCTCAAAACCAGTGCAAAATAAACTAACAAGGTCTAAAATAATATAAATTACAGAAATAACCATGAATTAATCGCAATTATTTACCTAAAATCGCGAAAACCGCTTCTAAAACGTCCGGCTGATACCCGCGCCGCGCAAGAGAGGGCGCCACCGTCTCGGCAAGCCCGCGATTGCCAAGGGAATCGCTGGGTTGCCCGTGCTACGCACTTCCTCAGGTTTCACGGCAGTGGAGCTGCATTGAGCGCAGAATTTAGAACTACAAGACCTACACAAGAAGAACATTAGCGTAGAATTTTTACAGCGAAAGCTGTTATGAGATCATTTCACCGGCCGTTTTTGGTGCCGTAGTGGTCCGCCGCCGCCGCCGCCGCCGGTGTCCGTAACCAGTATCGCTCGAAATAAGAAAAAAAACTAAAGACGAAAAAAATTCCAGGATGGAACGAGGTTCGAACCTGGGCCCTCTGCGTGGGAGCCCAGTATTCAACCTCTGAGCCATGCCGGTGCTTGAAACTGCTTTGCAAAAAGGTCCTATACAGGCTTCATGTCGGGAAGGAACCACATTAGCATATGCAATATAGCGTGGTAAAAGAGTAGAATAAGCACCAAGCGTCGCACAACGCGAATTCTGTAACCAGGCGTCACACAATGCGAATTGCGCAACGAGTAAGTTGTTGAATGCTTCCAACCCATTACAAAGAGCTCTGCCATAATTCTTCATCGTCATCACACACAGCATCAACAAAGTGCGCATAATGCCTTACATGCGTTTAGCAGGTACCACGGGTGTCTGTAGAATGACGAAAAATGGCACAGTGCCTACTGCCATACTTCTCAAAAATTACAATGATTTATAGCGTAGTGGGTTCCTCGCAAGTGCACTTTTGTTGGTTGCCAAGGAAGCCCATAAGGCTTCCATGATCCATTTCCTCAGAGTCTCAATAAAGTCAATTCTCTCTGTCTCTCGCTCTATACGTTTCTCCGGTTAAAGTGTGTTATAAAGCGTGGTGGGACAGTTAAATAACGACCGGGCGTCACACAATATGCATTACGTAACTAGTGGGTCGTTTAAAGCTTCCAACCCATTACAAAGGGCGCAACCATAATTATTCATCGTCATCAACCGCCGCATCAACAAACTGCACATAATCGCTTACATATGGTACCTCGCTTCTCCGCAGAACAACGAATAATGTCGTGCTGGGTGCTTCCCAACTTCCCAAAAATTACGCTTTGTGGCGTAGTGGGTACGTTGCTAATGTACCTGCATTAGTAGCCACAGGAAAGTTTATAACGGGCTCTAGAAATGCCGCTCTTCCAGCTTTCGCTGTGACTGTGCTGCGCTTTCCGCGCAGGCCTGGCGTTTCTTTTTTTTTTTTTCTGCGCTAATTTAAGTGCCACGCATATCGAAAACTAAAGGTACGTCGTTCCTGCCTAAAATATGACCTTCAGCAAAGCAGTGATGTCAGAAAATCTGAGGAAACTAACCAGGACGTTCAAGTTTTCGCTTTAAAACCAGCGACGACACGAAAATGTGTCTGTATCGGTACACCGCACTGAAAATAGTTGACGTCACGGAAATGAGCACATGTGATTGGATGGGAGGCCCATGCAAATTCTGTTTGGGTGGTACAGTGATGCCCGTTGATTGCGCTTATATCCATTCTCAGGTTATAACCGACTATATATGTCCATGCACATTGACCTTTAGATGAAATGAAACCCCTGCATATTCAATGTTCCCGATACGACTCGCATGTGCTACGTATTGTTGCCGACGATCACACTGCAAAATCAACTGCTATATTTTAAATGTGCCGCGTTCCGACGGCTATGTTGAAAGAATAACTTAAATTTTTTCGAAATGAATTGAACCAGCAATAAATCTGTATGTGTGTCTGTATATGCAGTCTGTGACTGAATTCCTTTTCTGCACGAAAAGCGACCTGACTGTCTCCGGAATAAATAAGCGCTTAAATAGTTACGCTCCTAACTACGATGACTAACAATAAAAAATTCATCAATCCGCGCACACTCTAAGAAAACAAAAATAGTATTTGTATACCTCTTTTTCAGTGAGCTCTGACTTCCTACGTATATGATTGTCCCATGACTCTCCGACGGGAATATAATGATCTCCAAAGAGAGTTAGCATACTTCCTTAAAGAGAGTCATTACGTGGCATGAGAAACACCTTGATGTCTACACGCGTAATCACTCAGGTGATAGGTGTGTGTCTCCTTTCGGCGTATCTTTCGGCGTTCCACGTTTCCTTGCGTTCGGTACATTCTGATTTGATAGTGACTGCAAGAGCATATGAGTTGTGCACTGTTCGTTTTCTGTAGACATTACGCGTGTAGATACGAAGCCGTCATGCTATATACGTCACATATGTGTGCGTATAAATGCGTCTTTCGCCTCCTTATGAAATTCATTTCAAAGTTTGCGCTTGTGCCTTTATTCCTTGTCCTACGTTCTTCAGCAGCCCGCAAATAACCGTACCGTTAATTTCACGTCACGACACCCAAGAGTAAGAAAGCATTCGTTTAACAGCCCAAGATGGCGGCGCTCATGCGTTGAAAGTGAGCTCGTCTATAGACAGATATTGACGTGGCACAAATCATGTGAAAGTGAAGGACTTTCTTATTATTTTTTTGTTTAACAGAGGCTACAGCTTTACGAAGGTTATACCGCTCTTTATTCCACGTGGCGATTACCGCAGGCGCCACGCGCTAACAAACATGAATCAGGCGCTGCAAGCTCCGCGCATGCGCGGATGCCGGCATAACGGTATAGATATACATATATAATACGGGAACGCTGTGCGCCAGAAACGCTGCATTGTCTCGGCGCAGGCCTCTTTCTCGATAATTTCGCGCCTGAGCTCGCAAGCAAGGACAATGGTATTCTTCCAGACCTTCTCTACAGAAAAAGAAACAGGCATTGCAAAACCAATGAAAAAAGCAATAAATAAATAAAGAAGTACAAGACTAAGCCCGCACCGGCGAGCGTGCGGCATGAAATTGCAAAAGCAGCGTGAGCGATTGCGCTGAATGCGCAAACCGCGCAGACGTTAAGCGCGCATATGTAGACGAGTGCACAACGAGTACGAAGTGCGCAGAGCTGGAGAGGTGAGAGAGAGAAAGAAAGAGAGAGAGGAGGAGTGAGGGGAAGGATTCGGCATCCGCGGAGTGGAAAAAACAGTGCAAGCTCATCGATTAAACCGCAGCTGGCAAGATGCGAACAATACGAAGGCAGCGCACATGCACACCAATGCGAGCGAGCGGGCGCGTAATATGTACATGCGTTTAATATCGCGTGAGCGAAACGGCGAAATTATTTTTTTTTCGTTTTATTTTTTGTCATCGAGGCCCTATCGAGGCATTGCCGAGTTGCTCGACAGTTCTAATAATCCGCGACAAAGAAACATGACTAAAAAAAAGAAAATATAAACGAGACTATCGGAGACAAGCACACCAGCTGAGAGGAATGTTTCATCGAGGCAAATGTAAATTTAATCGCGGCAAGGTGTCTCGTCGCGTCACGTATAAGGCACACTTTACGAGGTTTTCTTCGTAAAGAGAACACCCAACCGCACACCTAGATAACCTAGAGTGTCAAAAGAATTCGTATATAGACGCCAAGAAATGTAAGCATAGCGCCAAGGCGAACCGAAACAAGGATTTGATATATCCTTTATGAAAATCATACACGGCACTCGATTGCCTCTCGATAAAATGCCATCTGAGGACGGCGAAGACTCGATCAAGACTCAACGCAATTCAGGGGACAAGTGGGCGAATTGGTGTTCCGAGTTTTATAGATACAGGGACGGCCGAAATATGTGCAAAGGCAAGGCATAGTTATACGTGCGGGTATGGGTGTCGTACGGGCACGAGTAGTTCCATAGAGAATCTATAGAATATAATAAAATAGAGAACTACGCGAGTTAGCATTGACGCACATTACGGTTGATGGAGCAAAATGAGCAGCAGGAAGCGAGGACTGCTAGGTGCCTGTTCCCACCGGTCGCCGATCTTGTGTCTTTAGAGCTGTTTACAAAAAAATATATGCATTTTTAAAGGCCCTTCTGCAGCCTTCCTGTATAGACAGCTTGAGCTTACTTCCTGTACATGTCTCCATGGTCGCGCCACAGTACATCCTCTCGAGCGCTGCTGACTTGCCTGTCCCGTTGCCCATGCAGGATAACGGTCGCGTGCTCTGATTTTTGCTTATTTCTAAATATGAGAAGCGAGTCGTTAACTGACAATCTCCGATAAACTACAATCATTGTGACAATTCCAAATTATGTGACGTCACGGCCGGGCTACAGGTGGTGCTGATTACAGCACCGTTCTTAGACGCCGCTCTCGCGTACTTTTTAATAATAATATCTGGGGTTTAACGTCCCAAAACCACGATATGATTATGAGAGACGCCGTAGTGGAGGGGCTCCGGAAATTTTGACCACCTGGGGTTCTTTAACGTGCACCTAAATCTAAGCACACGGGCCTCAGACATTTTCGCCTCCATCGAAAATGCAGCCGCCGCGGCCGGGATTCGATCCCGCGACCTTCGGGTCAGCAGTCGAGCGCCATAACCACTAGACCACCGTGGCGGGGCCGCGTACTTTTTAGCTTACCAGCAATCTTATAATCAGGGCACGCGCAAAAGTGCCGGATATGACCAGGAAGTTAGACTTCAAGCGTCTAGAGTAGTCCCGGTTACAGAGTGCTTTATGTGCAGGACATGATTAAGATTGAGAGCTCGCGTCCCCTTTAAGGTGACGCCAGGGTACATTGCAGCTGCATAATCTACGAACCACTAACCTAGTTTAACAAACTGCTTGTTGTTCTTCTGTGTACTCCTGCGCTTAGATCGACTTTCGCTTTCCCGTTATCAGAATCTGAACAAATTCCGCCCACCCACCAACACGTCTATAAAAAATGCTTTTCATCATAGCTGTTTTACTCACGAATCGCACACAAAAGCTCACGGCGAACAAACGGCAAGAAAAAACAAAAGTGCTAACGCATGTACACACGGAATGAAAAAAAAATTATAAAAATTATAAGGAAGCGTACTAAGCGCACACGGAACACAGTTGGCCGGATAGGTCCTGTGTGTGACACCAAGTGTGGCAATCAGTCCAGGCGGCTTCCTCCTCTCCCATACGCTTTGTCTAACAGACCCCTTCCCCGAAATTCATTTTACAGTTGCACCGCCAGCGCTATCTCAAAACACGTACCTATACCGCGTTCATTCGCAAAATAGGCATACGAACACGCGCGTGAGAAAGAAAATAAATAAAAAGTAAGGCTAACACAAGTCTGCATGGGGACGGTTTTTTTTTTTTTTTTTTACTCGTTTTCAGCGCGAACTCCATATGTGCAACCACATGGCGCGCACATCGGCCGGAACCGCGTATGCAGTACGAGGTACGCGCAGTCTATGCGCTGAACGCCGGGGTGGGGTGCTTTCCACGAACTGCGTGCGTGTGCCGAGTGCAACGCACGAATTATAGTACGACTGCGCTAAGCAACCTGTTCGCTATAGGACAACGTTTCCGGTTGACAACTTATTCATAGCGATGCAAACGCAGCGCGGTCCTGACCCCGCTATATACAAGGGGCGTTCATAAAGTTCGTATCATCAGTGTGATAGATTTATAAAATGCATTACGCGATAAACGTCAAAATGAGTGTGCGTCTGTCTAGATTTAGCGTAATATAAAGCTTCCGTTCTATATAACACCGCGCAACACCGCTAGGGCACCGAAACAAAAACATGGCAGCACCCGTCGGTAGAGTCCGGCCAGTCCGGCTCACTCAACACAGGTGACAGTGACGCGTGCAGCCTCCTTGACTGCGAAAATTTGCTTCAGTCGCCATATTCACCTGACCTTGCACCAAGTAACTTCTATACCTCGTCCCTCTCACGAAAAGCACACTTCGCGGGAAATTTTTTTTCGGGACGACGAAGAAGTCATCGTTCAAGTCGAGCTCTTTCTCAACTCTCGAACTGAAGAGTTCCCACTGCAATGGCCTGTGGCAGCTCGTGCATCGTGGGCAGAAGTGCGTGAGCTTGGGAGGAGATTATGTAGAGAAAGAATAAGCTTCCAATCAAATTTCCTTTCTTAGTCGCGCTTTCCCGAAAGGGTGTTTATTTCGTCCACTTTAATTCCTTTCAATTAAAGGAGTGCTGACACAAAAATTTTCGCCCCGCGTTTTTTTTTTTTTTTTTGCTGCAATGTGTTGCTGGGGGCCTGTTAGTCATAAACACGGCACGTCGTTTGCTGCAGGGCGCGACAGATAATTAATTACAAGCTCCTCATTACCGACACTGCCTCAGTTTCGGTTTGACAGGGCTCCAAAAACGACAAGCCGCCCGGTGCAACTATCACCACCTAGCGAGTGAAACGCTCGGTCACGTGAGCACACAGAACAGTGACGCATTTCCGCGCAGTCTGTCGTCGTCGGGCTCATCGTCGTCTGATGGCGACGATTTTCTTGCGGCGGGGATGGAAGAAATTTTCGACGTGGCGAATCACTTCAGGTTTGACCCGCTGGCGAGGAGCGATTCGTCGGGAAGCGCGTCAAAACAGAAATGGCGGCTACGACGTCATCATAACTTGTACCGGCTGCAACGGTTACGTAGGGGAAGTAGGGGGGTCACCTCGGGTCACCTCCGAGGGTGTCAATGCACCAGGTGCGGCCTATAATGCTGGATCGCGCTCGCGAACTTCAAAATTCATATAAAATACCTTCCAAGCGTTATTCGCTGTCGATATTTTGCAGATGGTACACGCAGGTACACGGGAATCGATCCAGCAGGCTATCTCGACCGCGAAATTTTGTGTCAGTACCCCTTTAAGGTGATAATCATTACACTACAGTAAAGAACAACCAGTAATCCCTCCTATACCACTTTAAGCAACACCTGATAAGAGTAGACGTTTGTCTCGCTAGCTATCTATCTACCTATCAAGGCACATGCGGTGATTATGTGCGCATTCTCAAACCCTTGCACATGGCACACGCTTGCAGGGGGGTGGCTTCCTTTCCTTTATCTCATTTTCGTTTTATTAATTTCTTTTTATTCGCTCGCCGCATTTCAAGCTTTCCGGTTTTGTGCCGCAAGACCCCCCCCCCCCCCTAACATAGCGCAGCTTGCATAGTGTTCATGTTTTCTTGCCGAGGTTGCTTTTCCGTTTCGATGCAGTCAGCGCGAGGCTGCTGGCTGCCTTGTGCTCGCTGGTTGTCGTACGCGTACCCTCTCTCACCCTCGCCCCCTCCGCCTTTCATCCTCTCCATCTTACAACGATCGCGCTGGCTGCTGCCTTCGTTTCCCACCTGCTGTGAGCCAACAGCTGCACGCTGCTGCTGCTTGCTCGTTTTCTAGCCTGCTGTTGCTGCTGCTGCTGCTATTGCTGCTGTAGTTGTTGCCGGCTTTGCTTCTGCGTACGCTACGCGTTTTTGCCGACGGCTGCGGATCCTCGACACGAGCCGATCCTTATCGAAATAGATTTAGGAAGCCCATAAAACGTCCACAGCTAGATGTCTTGGAGACCGCTTCGCCAATGTTACCTGTGGACTTTTTTTATTGGTCGCTTTGTACCTACATAGTCTGCCAGTATCACAGAGGCCGACTAGTCAATCAAAAGGTGTAAGGGCGTGGTGTTCGAAGATAAAAAGCTAGGCAGAACGGACTTGGCTAATCTCAAATACTGGATAACGCGGATTCGACACAGGACAACGAAAAAAACACCGATGCAGAGGACAAGCGCTATTGGCAACCAACTAGCCCAGGAACAAATTTTGTTAAGCGGACTTCGCTAGTCAGTAAAGACCTGCATGGACCTGTTACAGACTCCTTAGCTGACGCAGATACTTCCTATTGCTTAGTCTGTACGTAGTAAGACATACTCAACAATAATAAGCGCATGAAGCTCTTTGGACACGAGAAGGCAACGACGGATGTGTTCAAAAGTTCTTACGCTAAGTATTATTGTAGAGTATGGAGTATGTAGCTCGAACCCTCACGTTTTAAGTAGTATGGTAACATTCAGAGGCAAAAATTAACCAAGGGGCCAATGGTCAAGAACGTGAGTTCACAGAAACAATCTTATTACAACATATTTGGGCAACCTAAAAACTGTTTGTAGATGTGTTACAGACCACAGAAACCCACATACAGAGCGAAGGGCGGAGTCGGGTGGTTCACGCTGTGCGTGGATTTAACTATAAATAACCAACCCAACAAGCCCCAAGCCCCCTTTATAAACCTGCCTTGTCCTTTTAGCTAGACTGCCACTGTCATAGAGGCAATAGGTCGATTAGTGTATAGGTGCAAGTGTGCGAGCGTACGGATCAAATACTTGGTAAAATATACTATACTATACTCGACCAGGTTATAAACACACCGAGCGCCTGATTAGCTAATGTACAAACTTTAAAATTGCTTGTCCGTATGTGGCTTATTCCTGCGTCACTACTTCATGGCTTATTGTTGCGTCATGGCATAGAAGTAATACAATTTTCATTAACAAAAACATCATGATTAATGACTGATGAAATGCCCCTCCGTAGTATATTCCGATGATATATTTATTGTCATTGAGTAGTGGCAGTATGAAAGAAGGGGAATTGTCCGAGGGGCTCGTTTTCTTTATTATACACAATTAATGACACCGACAGAAAATTAAGCCAAGGAAAGCATCGGGGACATTATTTGTGGTTTCTTAAGTATAGTGTAATGATTCTCACATAAGTTGAGAGGAATTAAAGTGGACGAAAAATCACCCTTTCTTTCGGTGGGATCTGAACCCACAACTTTCGAATTACGCGAATAACAATACAGGTTAGCGCATCCAAAAAAGGGGGGGGGTGTACCTTTAACGGGTGATCGAAACATCCAACTGATGTATATGACCGAAACCTGCTGTCCTATTCTGGACATTGTCAAATTGCGCCACGTTGCCAGATTCCGCCACTGCTCGACTCTGATTGGCCCAGAGGGCTGCTACGGCCTCTCTGATTGGCTTAAAATGCCGCCATTACGAAATTTGACAATATGGCGGAATCTGACAGTGTCGCAACCCAGCCTTAGTTCGTACACAGAATTGCTTGTGTCGACGAGCACACTTTCGAAACAAATAAGAGTGCTCACCCATAGATGGCGTCCTTGTCTCGCTTGTGGACGTCCGGCACGGCACCCATCACGTGATTGGCGGCTCCGGCGGCACCGTGATTGGTGTACATGGCGGCGGCAGCGTTCATGGGGTGTGGGCTGTGCGCCAGCTGCTGCATGCGCCCGTGGGGGTCGTAGCCCCCCAGGGGACCCTCCAGGGCCGTGCCCCCGCCGCCAGCGCCGCCGCCGTAGTGAGGCACCGGGTCGTCGTACTGCGCATGCGCAAGAGGATACAGTCAGCGTCACGTGACAGCAAAAAGCAGAATCAAAGCAAGACTCGACAATCTCTCGCTCTTAAAAGGCAGAATCTAGCTTGTCCTCCCTCGCTTTTCGTCGTCGTGTAGCCACGCTTTCTGTACTTCACGAATTCCTTAAAAGCTCGCTAAACCGCCCACCTTACATCACATCATCATATTCACGCACGTCACTGCGCACCGGCCATCAACTGCAAGTTACCCGTCCTCGAACACGAACCGCAACATTTCAAGCCTAATTTTTTTCCTCGGGCCGCCAGAGACTGGAACGACCTGCCCTGCCATGCTGCGGCTGTAACAAGTCATACCGAATTTCTGAACATTGTGCAAACATGTATCACACCATAACACCTGCTTTTACTGTATAAACATGCTAACCACCCGTTATGTAATGCCCCAAACGGGGTCCTTAAGGTATTAAGATGAAATGAAATGAAAATTATGGATTCTTTATTCGTTATTTCATTAAGACGCACTGATCGCCGACGAGCAAGGTCGTGCCCGTTATGATCAAAAAAAAAAAAAAGACACCGCGCTTACATACCATCCCACCAAATCGTGCAGCGTCGCTGTGCTAACTTCTCCCCACGTCGGCAAAAACAAGAATACCCCACACAAACACCCGCCTGGCGCAATAACTTCCACCTCGAAATGACGTCACGAGCAGGGCTGCGTGACGTCAATCAGCGGCTTCAACCCCCTTTACCCCCCCCTCCTCTACTTCTCGGTCGTCCTCTCGGTTGTCTTTTTTGTTTCCCTGATGGATTCGACAGTATTGGCTCTGTTCCAAACGCCATAGTGCGAGAACCAAGCAAGCAGCAAGGCGAGGGGGTTCAACCTAACGGAGTCAGCCGAAAAGTTTACGTCACGCCACAGCCGAAGCAGCGGGAGGAACCAAGAAGAGGACAGTATATAAGTAATAACTACGAGAGGTTCTTGGGAGGATAAGAAAGCATAGGAGGGTTTCCAGTGGGGCCGAATATAAACAATCGCCTTGGGAGGGCCCTTGAGAAAGGAGCGCTTAGTTTATACACTAAGAGCCACGCGGGTCAAGAAGCGTCGAAACACACAGCAAGACAGCGCTAGCACGAAACCCGACGCCGTACAGTCCCGACGCTTTTAAAGCGCCTCCACTTCAAAACTCACAGTCGGGTCCTCGACGCTGGCAGGCAAAGAACTCACAAACCGGACGCCTTGCAGCATGAACTGCCGGCGCACCCCGCTAGTGCTGCTGCCTTCTCGAAACAACAACGCGAACTTTTTTTTTTTCATTCGGTTGAAGATCCTTAAACCGGGAAGCACCTTGGCATGCCCACCCGTCCAGCTCGCGATGCAAAACACCTGTCTGTTGGTTCGTTGTGTCCTGGAGCGATGGTTTGCAAATACTGGCAACGTTGCCCGATCAACAAGTGCCACTTCTTGTACCACAGTGTACCACAACGTGTACCGCAATTAAACTTGAGCACACGGAAAGAGACAGGGGAAAAAGACGAGACAGGACGAAGTGCTGCACTTCGTCCTGTCTCGTCTTCTTCCCTGTCCCTTTCCGTATGCTGAAGTTTCATTACGGATCTGTAGCAAAACGCCCAACTGCATACCCTAACAATGCACCACGACATGTGGCACGCATGTCTTTCGGCGATGATGGCAGCCGAGGGCCACTGATGTTGCATTCTAGACACTGTTCACTTGCGACCTTTACACCCCGGAAAGCCGGGGACCAATGAACCCATTGCGAGAAGTACGTCATCGCTTCATTTTCATTTATTGCATCCATAGCGGAACTTGTTTTCGCGTGGGGAATGGGGGGTGCTGCAATGAATCTTTGGCCCCGCCCCCTTCCCCAAATGTAGAGCCCTGCGCCCGTCTATGACCTTTTAGAATACTTCTTAGTCCATCTCTGATGCAACAACTCACCACGGTGGCCTAGTGGTTATGGTGCTCGACTACTGACCCGAAGGTCGTGAGATCGAATCCCAGCCGCGGCAGCCGCGTCTTCAATGTAGGCAAGAATGCTTGAGGCCCGTGTACATAGACTTCGGTGCACGTTAAAGAACCCCAGGTGGTCGAAATTGCCGGAGCCCTCCACTACGGCGTCCCTCATAATCGTGGTTTTGGGACGTTAAACTTCAACGATTATTATTATCTCCGATGAAATATCACTAAAGGCACGCACGGCAATGTTTGAAATCTATGTCATCGCAGAAACCTGCCGAAGGTCGCGTAGTCAATCAGTCTCTTCGGCATTGCTTCCCTCCTGACCAGCCGGGCCCTTTCTCGCTGTGAGAGTGGCCTTTTTGGCGCAATTTGTTAACACAGATCGATTCTATTTTTATCATTTAGCGATCACTTATAGGGCATCCTATTGTAATTCTATTATAAAAAAAAGAAGAAAAAAGGCATTAGAGCATCGGATCTTCATATCCTATACTGCTTTCCGAGGTCAACCTTCATATTCATTTTACTGTCTCCGCAGAATACAAATAGAAGTTAGAGAATAAATCACGCTGTTATTCATGTATCGAACGCTGTGCTGCAAAGCGGGACGTGGGTTCGATTTCCAGCTGCAGTCGCGTTTCGATGGGGGCGAAATGCAAAAGCACTCGTGTACTTAGATTTAGAGCTTCATGTTAAAAGGTCACAGGTGGTTAAAAATGATACCCGGAGAAGCAATCTAAGCGGTCTGTCTCATAATCATATCGCGGTTATGACGCGTAAGAACGCAGGATTTGATTTTTAACCTGTTTTGTTCTAGCTGGCTTGCTGTGGAGAGGTTAATTGAGGTTTATATTTCCTCGGCTACTCCATTTATATAATTTCCCCAGCGAAAAAAATACTAATTACCCATAAACAAAATTGAAGTAACGAGAAAAACAGCAAACTGACACAATTTGGAAAAAAAAAAAACATGGCAATGGAATCAAAGGGTCAGATTCCTTCATGCGCCGTATGTTCCGAGGCTTAAACCTTCATATAAATATCATTATCTTCACAGAACACAATCGAAGTTTGATTAAAGACGGTCACGCTGTGACGTACGCATAAAGAAACGAGAAAATTAAGCACGGACGGCGGATGCGACAAAACTTCATTAGAAATTCATTTTCTCCTCCCGCCATATGCAGATGACACGGGGGAATCGTGTTCTAGAAATAAAATAACAATAAAAAAAGACGGCGCCTCGAAAACAACAGGCTTTTTATTCCGGATTCAACGTGCGCCATCGTCAACATATTCGTGCGGCCACGACGACCAGGATGTGCATCATCTGTTGCTCGACTGTCCCAAGCACGTCACACACAGAGAGAGAGCGATTTGAACGGGAACTCCACTTGCTGGGCTATACGCGAACGTTCTCATTGGCGACAACACTAGGCCCACGGCCGTCACGGATAAATCGCAAAGCACTGAAGGTGCTTCAGCGGGGTTTTTTTTTTTTCCTTTTTTTTAAGACACTAATATTTGTGATGAATACCGAGCGAACTACATTGATAGAATGGCTGACTAGGCGAGTTGGTGATTCGTTATATTTAAAATACGAGCGCGTAACTTAAACAGAGACTTCGGAAGACAATGACAAGGGCATAGTACTACCAACTGAAAGTTTATTTCGAAAGGATTGACATATATATACGGAGGGATAAAAGTTTCGCAAGAACAGCCGACAAGAGAACACAACGAAGAAAATGCAAACGCTAAAAAAATAAAAAATATAAGTGCCACACCTGACCAAAGCCTGCATTGCCTTGCAGAAAATACCTCTACGGCATGTGCCGCTTTCCACGAACACGAGTTCCCTGCCAGACAGAGCGAGTGAGGGTTTTCTGACGCAGGGGTTTGCATTGAGGGTTTGCTGACATTTTAAGTACATTGATAGTGTGCACTGCGACTGTATGTGTGTTCTGTTAAAACGAGAACTTTTGCACTTACCAAATACAGGACTGTGTATGTGTATATATATTCTTCTTTCTTTCTTACTTTTTATTTAGTTATGTTTTTCATCCTAGCAACCAAGTAGAAAGGGGCGTAGCCGTCACCAATAAATGGCGACAACTCCATTTTTTTATTCTCACAAAAAAAAAAAACAAAGCCGCGCCACCCACGCGCTGACGCTTTTCTACGAGCGTGAAATCACAGCTGCCTAAACCTACAGTTGCGCGCAAGACAAGAAAGCCAGCCTCGTGACTCGATCGACACGGAAACGTTAGAGCATGCGCGAAAGAAAACAAAAAAGTCAAACAGACGACGCAGCAAGTGAACTATATAAACCAGACGAAACGGTAATGACTGTTCGTGTAGAATATATGAACCAGACGAAGCGGTAATGAGTGTTCGTCTATGGAAAATGTAGCGACGGAGCTTGAACAATAACAAGTTTAGCAGACGACGTGTGGATGACGTCAGAGGCACCATGCAGAGGATGCGTGCAGCCGATTGAATTAGTGTGCACCTGTATACCACGCTATACCATGACTAAGCCAGAAAGAACACGTATGCACTGTACAGCCGGTGACGTTTCGCTTCTTCCGGCGGGAAAAACTCTGCACCGATCGAGTTATGTACGAGTCACGGGAGTGACCATATCCGGAATGAAAAGACCACCAGAAGGACGACAATGTCTACATTAAACAGATGCAGTGCTGTTGTTAAATGCCCATAAACAACCTCTGGAAATACAAAGAACGATCGTGTGATTCCCTCCTGGCGCTCCGGCTATTTGTGGTCGCGTGACCACAAATAGCCGCTTGTAAGCGTCGTTATCGTGAACTTTTCTCCTGGATAGACGGTCACGGTTATAAGCGGTATTTGACCGAGAGTACACGGCAGTTTCAGCCAGTGATGGCATACACGAAGTGGATTAAACTTCGTACACGAAATGCGAGGCCACCAGTGTGCATTCAGATTCAGCTGCAGCTTAAATAAAACCAGCTTTCCGAAACTAATCCTGAGTACGCCACTACGGCCCACTTTATAATCCCGCCGTGGTTTTGGCACGTGAAACCATGGAAATTGATTGGCAATTGACCATTTAACCAAGCATACGCACACAATAGCTACGCTAGCGATTGTGTGCGTGCGTCCTCCTTCGCGCTACATTTCGAAATTATACATCTAGACAGAGAAAGAAAAACATCGCAAAGCCTTACGAGTCCCACCATATGCAAATTACTCGCGCACGACATTCGTTACGCACGCATTTCGGCAATGGTGCCTACGCGCAAGCTTTCCGTTTTTCTTTTTAGTATACGCCAAATGTTAGCCGACGAAGTGGCAGATACATGTTGAAAGAAGGTTTCACGTAGGTTTGTTCCACCGGCGACGAGGGACGCGATTTTCATCGGCTAGCACCGATTGGCGCCTGCTCGCAACGTAGCGCGAAGAATGCATAATCGCGCCCCCGTTCAGGCAACCACCATCACCACCACCAGAAAGGCTCATAAACCGTCCCGTACACGCAATCACTATTCCGCTCGTCGCGGCCGTGAACACGGAAAATAAGATAACGCTTACAAACTGAGATTGTCAGTTCGAGATAAGGAATCTCTCGCGCGCTTAGAATGTCAAACGGGGCTCTTCCGGATTGTGTGCGCGCATGCGCGGTGCCTGATTAAGCGAGTAAGATCGATTTTTCCGCGGTTGCACCGAATGCTTTAATAGGGAAAATGTATACAGCAAGGCGACTGCACCTCGGTTGGCTTAACGATACACCTCTTCGCAAAGTTGGTACCAGTCGCTATGCGGCGTAGTTAAAGCTCAGGCATTCTAGTGCTGACGACGATGTCGCGGGCTCGTAATGCTAAGTGAAATGTTTGATTTTTGTCACTTTTGCGCATGTGTGTTGGTGCTCGGCTTTGTTGTCCCATGTGTTTTCTTTTTACGGAATAAGTGTTTCAGTTGCGAGAGACAGCGCTCGTCCTGTGCGTTCTGACTGTGCTGTGCTCTCGTCCTCGCCTTTCCGAGCTGCATCAACTATGCAAATCAACTCAACCCTGCATCTCGAAAAAGAAGAAGAAGAAGCAACGTAAAACGAACAACGCGCTAGCAGGAACGTAGAGCATGCCCCACAGCGACAACAAAGAGACAAAATGGGTTTGTATCCGAGCGTTATCGTGGGCCCCCAAACATACCTTTTGTTCACTCCCTCGCCCACGCACACTACCAACACCTATCGCCGGTTCAGATCCAACCGGGCGTTAGATGCACCCAAAGCAGGCTGAGCGACTAAGCCTATCGGTTCGCACCATCGCGCCGCCGCCGCTCCCCCGCAAACCGACACACCTCTCATACCCACTAGGTTCGCCAATACAACCCCCCCCCCCCTCCCGGCGCTCAGCTGACAAACTCCCATCCCACCACTCACTGCGAATGAACAGCGGCAGAAAAAGACGCCTATGGCCTAGAGAGAGGCAGAGAGATAACGACAGTACGAGATGATAGAGAAGACACCTAGGCCTTGCTCGCACAACTAGAAAGTGAATGGTCATCCGTCCAGGAGTATAATGTTGCACACCATCCGTTGTCAACGTGTCCCTGTTTTTCGTCCTATAGTTTTGTAGTACCCAGCGCAAGCAGAAATCCGTGAACAGCCACCAACTAGCCCAAACCCATCGCCCTCTTGAACTCGAGCAGTATGTCCGCAATACACAGCGAGATGTTGGTATGTAGAGGTGAGGCCTTACGCGAACCTGACATCATCCTCCCTTCCCGGACTTTCTCAAAGGACGCCTTCTGTCAGGCCAATGAAACAGGACACTTCGAACCTCGGCACCCCCCCCCCTCCACCCTTCTCAGCTTCCGATGACAAACACGCACATCTTCTCTTCTTCCATAGTGTGCCCCCGGAGCGTCCGGAATCTGCTCCGATAACTTCCCACCCTCCCCGCAACAGACACCACCGAAGATGATCGCATCGCGGCTGACAGCGTGGATGATGATCGGATGCCGCGACGTCACACTTGCAACCCGCTGCTACAACGCAAAGACGCACAAAAAGAACACGCGTATGTAGACAGTCGGCCGCAAAATAACACGGACCACGTGATCGCGTGCTGAAATTGCCGTCTGCGCCGTCTAGTGGCAAGCCGTCTGCTGTCGAGAGGACAACAGCTCTGGCCGCGCGATCGAAAAGGTGACTACTCAGAAAGACACAGGACAACTCAACATCGTGGTTTAGCGCTAAAAAAGACAGACACATGTGAGAGACAGGACAGGCGCTGTCCTGTCTCTCACATGTGTCTGTCTTTTTTAGCGCTAAACCACGATGTTAAGTACTCACCAACTCGCCCAACAACAAGTTCTTATTAAACACAGGACAACCACTACCGGCTGTCCCGTGAAGTCTGTATTGCGTGTTTTTGCTACATAGTGTTATGGTTCCATCACGTTGGATCTTCGGCAATTTGCTCTTGCTCGTCTGCACGATCCGCTTTGTTTGTTCGTAAAACAAACATGCCTCTTTGTCTAATACCGCGCATGCGCAGGCTATGTACGTGTTAACCGAGTAACCCCGACCTATTCTCCGTGCGCCAAAGCGCATTCACGCAGAGAGAGAAAAGCCCATACATCTCAATCCAGCCTCCGTCCGGCTACAGTCGTCAGACAAGCCGAAACGCAAGCCATTCAAAGCAGCAACACGCACATCAACTCACCTCTGCGGGCCGACACGACAAGGTAACCACAGCGTCTGTGTGTATACACGTATAATGCGCGAGCGCTTAGCCACTGCGAGCCGCAGAACACAGGAAGGAGAGATAGAGAAAAAGAAAGACAAAACCGAAAAGAAATGGCCGTTTGCCGAGCTGTCATGCGCAACAAGTACCTCTTTGATTTAACTGCGCACGCCGAAAGTGCCAAATGTGGGGTAATTATACGACCCAGAGAAAGAGAGCCAACCGGCAGGAAGCGCTATCAGTAGCCGTCAAACTCTCTCCCATTCCCTCTCCTTGCCTTCGCGCCGGTCGCAAGTAGACCTGACCTCAACCCCCTACCCCTCAACTACAGTACCTCAACCAGAGAAAAGAAATTATTTCGACGTCGTCCACCGTCAAAACAACACCACTACAAAACCGCCAACAACCGCGGCGTACCAAACAGTTTTTCGGACGCGAAGATAGGAGAATAGACCAGCAAAAAAAAAAAAAAGAATTAAAACAAAGATGCACAGATAAACTACAGAGTGATAAAACGGCCGGCAGAAGTCTGCGAGAGGTCATCTATCTATCGTTTTCTTTACGCCGCGAAAACGTGAGACGGACAAGGGACAAGCAGACGGGGAGGGGTGACGTAAAAAGAAGAGGTTATATCCGAGTAAGGGGGGTGAGGGAGGAGAGGAGAGACAGCGTCAAGAGAAAGAAATAACACGCCGCCACATAAATCACAAACCGGGGTATCGCCATAAATCATGGGTGAAGGGTGGTGGTAGGGGAGGCTCGGCGACGGCGTCATAGTTCTACGGGCACAACGGCGGCTCGCCGGAGCTAGCCGGCTTTTCTGCCGCGACTCGACGTCGTAGTTGTACTTGCACTCCTCCTCCTCCTTTTCGTCTACGCTCCTCGCCCCCGACAGACATCCAGACCGTGTGCGCTTCCGAACCCCCGTCTTGTTTTCTCGGCTCTCTCTTTGCGCAGGTCGTTGGTATCGTTCCGAGACGCGCCTGGCGTTCACGCTCTCTCTCTCTCCTTGCGGTGGCTACAACCGGGCGATTACGACCGGGGCCCAATACGGCAAAGGCCGGAGCAGCAGCGCAGACGTCCGCGTTTGGCCGAGACCATATTAATCGAACTCGCTCGCTTCCCAAACAATTGTGGTCATGGCCAATCAAAGACTCGCACGGTCCCTGATGCATTTGCCTAAGACGACTCGAAAGCGAAAGCAATCGTGTTCGATTTGGAGAGCACCGATAATCAGCGCGTTGAAGCAGAGCCGTCAACAAGCAAAGGCCTCTTGAACAATGCTATACTGCTGATGGTATAAGAATTCAGTTCGAACGTAACCATGAACGCACTGGTAATGATGATCAACGACGATAAGATGACGAACACGTTGAAGTAAAGCTGCGGATAAGCAAATGAGCATTTAGTGGTGATAATGACGGTGATGATGGAAGTGTTGAATCAGAGCCGTTAGTAAGCGGCCACGTGAACGTTTGTGATGATAATGATGATGATATCAATGATGAACGCGTTGAACTGATCATGAAGGCGTTGATTATGGTAAGTATTGATGATGATAATGATTAATGTGTTGAAACAGAGCCTTCGGCGAGCAAAGTTCCCATGTACGATGAAGAAGGATGATGGATCCGTAGAGTAACTTCTGTTCCCAGCGTCCACATATGTGGACACTTGTTTTCTTCTAGAACTAAAGCTAAATTTTTCAGGTTTTCGCTTTCTTCCCACTTTCTTAGGTTTTGTAATTGCATATACACAAAAAAAAATTTTACTTGCCCAACTGGTATTGGCCGTGGGATACAAAGGGTTTTTTTTAAGTCCGACATCACGAAGTAACGAAAGCGCTTCAACGAGCTTCTTTGAATACGGTGGCATTCGCAATGAGTATTGAGCGGACCACGCGCCGTGCATGGTCGTAGTTAACAGGCCTTAAAAAATCGTGCGTCGGTATATTAATTGCTTCCACGTGAGGTCATGGACGCAGGTTCTACACGTACTGGTGCTCCAAAATGGCGGCCTTGATGATGTCAAGGCAACATAATCACGGGGCTGTCTACCCGATTCAATGTGATCACGACGCAGCTGGGACGTTATTGGGCCTCTGCGTATGAATAACGGGAGAACCTGCATGCGATGTAGTGATAACATTAACGTGACATCGCAAAACTTCACGTCCCACCTTGTTGGTACTCCAACATGGCAGTTCCAGTGACGTCAGTGCGAGCCGTCACGGCGAATTACGTTAGAGATTTTACGAGGCTATTTCTGTGGAGATTCTGTCGAGCCAGCGCGGCCATCAATACGAGAGACACTGAAATCAGTGACGTCATACTGACATTCAGGTTCCGGCACGAAATTAAAAGAGCGATACTCTGACATTTACTTTTTCTCTTCCACCGAAGAATCAGTTATTGCTGAACTAGCGACGGCAGAGTTCTCGGAAATATACAATTCACCAGTCGAAACTGATTTACAGTTTGAATTTAGTGTTTCCTTAGGTCAAACAAAGTTCACGCATGAGGTCACCCGTACAACGATATCTAGAAAAATTCCCGCTCGAAAACAGTTCTGGGAGTTCTGGGAGTTTTGATTTCTTCGAAACGACGAGCGTCCTAAAATGGTTCGCAGAAATTGAAGCACTTCTGACGCGCTGCCGATCTTTCACAAAACGATACTGCGCATGCGTCAGTGGACGCATGTACTTATCGTTCTATATAGCTAGAGCTCTGTGCAGCAGAAGTCTGTTCCTATCTATTTGTTTTCTCTTCGAACCATGCATGACAACGCAGCGAATGGGTCGCAAGTTCAGAAAGAATGGAACCGCCGAACGGGCATTCATTCCAGAAAAAAGGAAAACAAGAACGTTGTAAATAAAGGTCTTCTATTAACAAGAAACGAAGACACGCCAGCGAGAGGTGAACACGTAGAGTATATACCACATTATTAGTATCAGTTTACGTATTATTTTAAAGACTAGTCTTTCTCGGGATACTTAAACGCAGAAATTTTGGCCTGTCTGTCTGTCTGTCACACGATTCAGCCACCCGGCCAAAGTTTAAGCACTTGCTGAACGCCCAGCCATCTTGAACTGGTAGCTGCGTTCATACTTGTGAACATTGTCGATCAAAAAGCAAACATTACGCATATCTATGGCGCAACATCAATACGTAAGCATTAGGTGGTGTGTCCCTTTACTAAAAAATACATGGATGACGTAATTCTAAAGGCCCTAGTGTTCTTAACCTGCGCTGAAAATGCTAGTGCTTCTTACGCTGCGCTGAAAATGCGACGCTACGAGCCAGATGCGGCGATTCAACATATAGGAGGAGGACTCATGTAGTACTGGACATTTGCAGCGAAGCACGCAGATACGCGGCCAATTTTACACCATGTTATAGTATTAGTTTACGCGGAATGACTTGCCCAAATGTCAACGGCGGCTCAAAATGGTAACACACCACTTCGGCAAGCATTCTCGCAGCTGTGACCATTTTAACAGCGAAGCTGTTCTTAGTAGACTCTTCGTCGTCCGTTGGCGTAGCGCGGGCATGTCACGCACAGCAGCCGTGCTTGCAACGCTGCTTGCGTTCCAGCGAAGCGTTCCAGCGTGGCCTCGAATGAGCACCGAGTGTCAAATAAAGAGCAATGATTGAACACAAAAATACTTTAGAAAAGACTTCCAGAACACTGAAATACATAGAAAGACTTGCAAAAAATACATAGAAAGGCACAACAGAGCGAACTTGGGCATGTTGGTGTAGCATAGTGAAACACACAGCTGCGAAATTACGACGGGGCCACAGGAAGGCAAGCGCTGTGTGTGTTGTCTTCCTGTATCCGCGTCGTAATTACCGCGCTGTATGTTTCACTTCATACAAAGGCAATAGCCTGACCAAGGGGGGCATCAACTTCGCTGTTTCGACGATTTGCACTGAATGGAGCTGGCTGCATATCTTTTATTTATAGAGTTATTCTTCACATGCACAGCGATCACACACTCGCCCGGTATTATTAATCAAGCATGACTTTTCAAGCCAAATGTCAAACTCCGGCTATAGAAATTTAAGGCGTGAAGAGAGAACGCGAAGCCATCAGACGTTGTTGCAGACGTTGCAGACGGCGCATCGAATGCAGCCTTAGCGTCGATACCATTGTGTGTGTGCGTGCGTGCCTGTGTCCTGAGTGTGTGTGTGTGTGCGTGCGTGCCTGTGTCCTGAGTGTGTGTGTGTGTGTGTGTGTGTGTGTGTGCGTGCCTGTGTCCTGAGTGTGTGTGTGTGTGCGTGCGTGTGTTTGTGTGTGTGTGTGTGTGTGTGTGTGTGTGTGTGTGCTCAGTAAGCATACCCATGCCTGTGACAGCCTTATAGCTCTGTGGGATGCGGAGTCGGTGAAGGACGGATCCCAACATAAAACAAAACGACGTTTATTAACGTATAGCAGCAGCAGGGCAAGCATGCCGATTCTGCGCTTCGGAAGGTTAGAGAAACAAACATGAAACCAAGCTTGGTAGCTTGGGTTATATAGCCACCAGTGGTGACGTAAGCCTCCGACGAAACTGCGTGGCGCTGTCTTTTATCGGAAGCGTGTTGCAGCAAGTAGCTGTGTCACGCCGGGCTAATCAGTGACGAGACGGAGGCTGCGTAGGTCATGTGCGCAGTGGTCGCCACATCACCCCCCCCCCCCCCCGCGGAGTGCAGAGCCCTCAGGGTCTGTAGAAATCTGGGAGGCGTACCAGACGTCCAGAGCGTGTCGTGGAAGGAGCGGGCTGCGACGTCGGTGGCTGTGGAAGGACGCCTGTTGAAATAGTGGCGCTGCCAGGTTCGTTCGCCGCGATGTATGCGGGCTTGAGTCGGTCGATCGAGACGCGGACGTCGTTCCCGCTCAAGCGCAAGGTGAAGTTCTTGTCGTCGCGATGGACGACTAGATAGGGTCCGCTGTAGGGTGGCTGGAAAGGCCGGCGGACGGTGTCGTCGCGGAGGAAAGCATGCGTGCACGATGCTAGCTCTTTGAACACAAAAGGTGTGGGCTTGCTATGGTGGGCTGCAGGGGAACGGGCGTAAGGCAGCGATGGTGCGTCGGAGCCGGGCGACGAAGTCGGAGGTGTCTGACGTCGTAGTGCTGGATGGCAGAGCTGCGAGAAATTCACCTGGCAGACGGAGTGGTTCCCCGTAGACGAGCTCTGCTGGCGTAGCATGGATGTCCGGCTTGAAGGTGGCGCGAAGACCGAGGATGACAGCTGGGATGGCTTCGAGCCAGGTTGAGTCCGGGTGGCACATAATGGCGGCTTTGAACTGTCGGTGAAAACGCTCGATCATTCCGTTGGAGCAGGGATGGTAGCTCGTGGTCCTCAAGCGTTCAAACCCGATGGTCAATCCCAGGATCCTGAATAGGTGAGACTCAAACTGTCGCCCTTGGTCGGTGGTTACGCGGCGGGGAGCGCCGAAACGGGCAATCCAGCCGGAGAAGAAGGCCGAGGCGACGTCTTCCGCGGCGATTCCCTCGAGAGGCCATGCCTCGGGCCATCGAGTGTAGTGGTCGATGGCGGTGAGGCAGTAGCGATAGGGTCCAGCCGGGGGAAAGGGTCCTATGATGTCGAGGTGGACGTGCTCAAACCGACCAGAGGGCTGAGGGCAGGCACGTAGCCAGGATTTTTTTTCGGGGGGGGGGGCCCAAGGCCTAATTGTTCGAAAGAAAGTATTTCCATGGCAAAAATAAAACAAAAGTTGCCCGGGAATATAGAAGGCCGGACGGATTTCGGGGGGGCCAGGGCCCCCCGGGCCCCCCCCTTGCCTACGTGCCTGGCTGAGGGAATGTTCCGAGTGGTGACGTGACGTGCCTGGTGACTTTAGCGCGTTGGCATTCAATGCAGGAGCGCGCCCAGGTGCGACAATCCCGCTGCATGGAGGGCCAGACGTAGCGGTCAGCCACGAGGCGTGTCGAGGCGCGTATGCCGGGATGGCTGAGGTTGTGGAGCTGGTTGAAAATACCACGGCGACGGGACAGGGGCACATAGGGCCTGCTTCGTCCTGTCGACATGTCGCAACAGATTGATGTGGCGACCACTGCGCACAGACCCACGCAGCCTCCGTCTCGTCACTGATTAGCCCGGCGTGACACAGCTATAGCTGTGTCACGGAAGCGTGTTGCAGCAAGTATACTTGCTGCAACACGCTTCCGATAAAAGACAGCGCCACGCAGTTTCGTCGGAGGCTTACGTCACCACTGCTGGCTATATAACCCAAGCTACCAAGCTTGGTTTCATGTTTGTTTCTCTAACCTTCCGAAGCGCAGCATCGGCATGCTTGCCCTGCTGCTGCTATCACGTCCGGGTCACCAGATGTGGGATGCGGAGTCGGTGAAGGACGGATCCCAACATAAAACAAAACGACGTTTATTAACGTAATAGCAGCAGCAGGGCAAGCATGCCGATGCTGCGCTTCGGAAGGTTAGAGAAACAAACATGAAACCAAGCTTGGTAGCTTGGGTTATATAGCCACCAGTGGTGACGTAAGCCTCCGACGAAACTGCGTGGCGCTGTCTTTTATCGGAAGCGTGTTGCAGCAAGTAGCTGTGTCACGCCGGGCTAATCAGTGACGAGATGGAGGCTGCGTAGGTCATGTGCGCAGTGGTCGCCACAGCTCCATATTCTCGCAACTTTCTTTTGTTTTGCTTCTCCATCAACACTCCAGATAGCCCCATGCTAATCTCAAACAATAACCAAGTAAAAATCTCCCATTCGATTGGAATTCCAATGTTTCTGGAAGGTTGGGGTTCCGAACAATCCTGGCAACAGCGCGTGCGGTGACATCTTGAAGTATAAAGAACACGTCTAGGAAACGTCTAAGAAACGTCAGCTGCTAGCATGAGTCATCTTCCTGGAGACCAAGTGTCAAACGAGCTCTACTGAGTGAATATCGCAGCAGAACATTGCGGAAAGAGTGCGGCTACGTCTCTAGCGATAATAAAGCGCCTCTAGGAAACGTCTAGAAAACGTCAGAGAGTAGCTAAGATCATCTTCCTGAAGGATGAATGTAGAACGAGCAACACACTGAGAACATATTGGCATTGCGTGGCGTAGGTGGTGCAAGGACACCTTACGATGATAAAGCTCGTCTAATAGAAAACGTCTAGAGACGTCTACGAAACGTCAGATGGAGACCAAATGTAAAACGAGCTGCATTGAGTGAATATCTTGGCGAGACATTGCGGACGGAGTGCGGCTAAGTTTCTAGCGATATAATAAAGCGCCTCTAGGAAATGTCTACGAAATGTCTAAGAGCAACCCAAATCATCTCATCTTCCTGGAAGCTCAATGTGAAAAGAAAAAAAAAAGGTGTATACTGAGATGAAAAATCCACGAACACGAGGTGTCGCTGGAGCCAACGTTTCGGCAAGTGGTCTTTTCTTCTTCAAGTCAGAAACTGAGAACAAGCTGCATACTGAGAATGCGTATTGATATTGCATGGTGGAGGTGGTGCGGAGAAACCTTACGATGATAAAGCTCGTCTAGCAGGATATGTCTAGGAAACGTCACTGGGTAGCGCAAAATCTTTCTTGAGGCCGAATGTAAAACGAGCTGTACTTGTAGGATTATACAACCCAAACGCGGAAACCGTACACACAGCGCCAACACGCGATAACCGATTCGAACACGGTCTCCGCACGTTGCGATAAGAGTCTTCTCGCAGCACTCTTTCTGGTGCAACGTTACACCCTGGCGACGTTATCGGTGTCTGCGACGGGCGTTGAAAAGCAATACGTGTCAGGAAAAGATAACCGCAATACTCGCATCCATACGGCCATGGTGTTCGGGTTTGCACTTGTCTGGACGTTTATGGTACTGACATATTTTCATGCGTAAGCACTCTCAGGGTATGTACATACAGGGAAGACCACATCTGATTAGTATTGAAGCAGGTAAAACCGGAAAGTTTATTTTACTTCACGAGAGAAATGTCCGTTATATGACGTCAAATAACAGTGTCGATAAACACAATAACCTTATGAGTTATGCTTTAAATATCAGCTTCTATGAGGTTTTGAACAGTGTGAGCGCAGTCACTGACTCTCTTCAGTCAACTGGATATATCATCATCATTTGTACAACTTCCTCATCTGTATATATCATCATCAGTGTGTGTCAGCTCGAGCTCGACTCGAATAAAGCGGTTCCTTATAAGTGGTGGATGTTCTGGGTGTTCACCTTAAATATGTATGACCCTCTACATCCCTATGGAGAAACATGTGTCCATCAGGTAATGCGTTATACAGTCCGTAGGCGTGCATTGTGTCTTACGCAGGTAGACATGACAATGACCGTATTAACCGTATTACTGCAGAAAGAGAGCGCGGCGGTGCACTTGCCGCAGCAATTGACCATACCATAGAGGCGAGTGCTGATTGACTGATGGCCATGTCGGCTAGAGTATGTTAACGTCTGGTATTGGATAAATGTCGGCTATTGTTAGCCAACGTCAATTAGTGCTGGATAAATGCCAGCGAGTATTGGCTGACCTGTGTAAGCTAATGATGGATTAACGTCGATTAGTGTTGGGTAATATTTCCCCGGGTTGGCTAGCGAAGGCTAACGTCGGCTGGTCTTGGCTTAATGTCGGCTGGACGACCGTCACTGTTGGTTAATACAGGCCAGCTGGTGTTGACTAAATGATGCCTCAAGCCGGATTATAAGACATGTCGGGGCCCAGTGTTAAGGACGCTTCAGGGGCCCTACTGATGATGATGGTGACGACGATGAATATGTCACTTGGTCAAAAATGGGCCGATCACAGAGGCAGTGCAAAACCAGGCAAGGTGCAGAAAACTTACAATGCCCCCGATCCTGGAGGCAGTGCAAAACCAGGCAAGGTGCAGAAAACTTTCAATGCCCCCGATCCTGGAGGCAGTGCAAACCCACGTTAGGTGCAGGAAGTTTTCTGAGGGGCGCGGGGAGGATCAACACATCGACTCAGAAGAAAGCAATGAAGAAGATGGCTTTCGCCTTCGAGTCGTCTTAGACGAATGCATAGGGGATCCTTATTTGGATTTCCACCGAAACAATTGAATGGAAGCGAAAGCTTCTGTCTGGCTTTGCATAAAGCATCGCGATATATCTGTTTCTGACGTCAGTGGCATAAGCGTGCGCAGGGTTCCCCTTCAGGGGGGGCGAAGGTTCGTCGCAGCGCCCCCCCTCCCTATTATGTCATTGTATGCGGCTGCCTTTGCGCCCCTCTTCTCGCCCCCCCTACAATGTATAGGGCTGACTTTGCGCCCCCCCTTCTCGCCCCCCTTGCCCCCCCCTGCGTACGCCTATGGTCAGTGGTGAGCCCGTATCAACGGGATGGTCAGTAACCTACGCCATGCCGCTTCGCGGTTGACGCCATTTTGTCAGCGCCAGCAATGCCGGTGCAGAACTAGAGCCGAGAGCGACGTGCCGCTCTACCGATGACGTCACGTGCGACGTCATCGCGTTTATGCACAGGTCACGTGACTGTGACGGCGGCCGGAAGGCTATGGAGACGGGCCGCTGGCAACTACACATACCGCAGTCAGACGGAATACACGCTCTGCAAAACGGTGATCGTAAAAGACGGGAATCGCAACAGCAACAACAACAACAACAAAAAAAGTGAGAAGTTGGCTGCGCATAACGAAGAGACATAAATGGAACCATGTCGATCGTTAATCATGTCTGGGTAATTCTGCGGCTTTCGCGCAGGGCGCGTGTCTATATTATTAATGTTTCTCGCATGCTTCTTGTTTGTTATAACCCCTTGACAACGAGCTAAATGATGTTCACGCGATAACAACCAGGTTTTTTTAGCGTATGGAGAAAAAAAACAAAGAACCTTGATGTCATAAATCAGCCTGGGTGGTAAAACTGACAGGTGTGTACATGCATTCGTGGGCTTCAACCGCACATATATCTTCGGCAGTGCATAGGGCGATAGGTACAGGATACAGCTATGCGGAAACGCGACCGGAAATGACGCTTCTGCGCGCCAAAACGCCCCCACGGAAGTGACGTCGACAGTTTCTGAGTTAACGAAGGGACGGGGTGTAGGTGTTAACTCTGAATGCATTTGGTGTATTGGACATACACATCGTTTGTACACTGGCGCTCGTAATATGTTTACAGATAGTGTCTTTGATTATTTATTTCCTTTCCTTTTTGTTTTCTTGTTTAATTATTACCTGCCGCGGTGGTAGGTAACAATTTCGGGTATTTCAGGCATTTTTGGAGACATTGTCGGGATATTTTATGCTATACACACCTAATCTTCAGACACATCATTTGTACACTGGCGATCGTTTGTATGTTTACAGATAGTGCCTTTGATTATTTATTTCCTTTCCTTTTGTTTCCTTGTTTAATTATTACCTGCTGCGGTTGCAGGTAATAATCTCGGGTTTTTCAGGTATTTTTTGAGACATTATCGGGATGTTTTATGCTATACACTCCTAATCTACAGTTTCACTTATACAGAGTGACAGATATAATTTTTTTTATCATTACGCTGTACCAAAAACAGCCACGGAGTCTTTGCACGTTCAATGGTTCGAATAATTCCGTCAGGTTCTTACCATGACCTAGATTACTATGAGCAGAGAATTAAATTACCACGAGCGAACTTGCAAAGTGGTCAGTTATTGTCACGACGTTTATTACCTTCTCGCGATAATACAAGTACTTACTAAATTGACATTCCTATTCACTTGTCGTTCGCCATTAGTGTAACACATGTCCGTAAATCTAAAAAAAAAAAGTAAACGTCCGTTTCACTTGTAGTAATATAGTTCATGGCAATATAGTATATAGTTTCATTTCTAGAAACATGAAATACTTCCTGCAATTTTTTTTTCCTGCACGCGCACGTAAGCGACATTCTTTTGTTGCCTCCCTTTTTACATCGATTTCAAGACTAAAGCTAAGGCTTTCAAGACAAGACTAAAACTAATGTTTCAACTGCTACACAGCATAATAAAAATAGATACTTCAAGGTATATATCGTATTTTCATGGCAGAACAACCTGTCATAAGCATTCCCATACTCTTGCCGAATACTCTTCCAACACTAATTGCTTCAAATATTCATTTTTCCCTCAAACCATTAAAGAATGGAACTCACTGGAACCTATACCCTAACCACCGAATCATCCATAAACTTGTTTACAACTGTGCTTGAAAGCGAACTGCTTGCCTCACAGATAGCACTAACGACATTCCAACATCAATAAACCCGCTAAGCGATGAGTCTATGTCATGTTACTAATACATAGTTTTTCTCGGCTATTTCTATGAAGGTAATATTTTAAGTGACATTTTTTTCGAATAATTTGTTCTTCATAAAATTGTTTGAATAATGTGTTCATTAGCAATGTGTACTTGCTGAACCTACGCCATGTTACAAATGCATACCTTATCTTTTTGCAGTTGTTTTTGCCGATAATCTCACCCATGATTTTGTTACTAAAATTGCTTTACTGTGTGTTCTTCTATCGCAATGTATAATGTATAATTTTGTATGTCAATTTGACTTTTTTGTGATTTTAACCATATAAGATTTTGTGCAAACATATATTATTTTTCATGTGCCTTCCCTGCTATAATCTCTGAAGAGATTGGCAGTATTCTTAAGTAATAAATAATAAATAAACCTAGAATAACTTATTGATCAGATTCCTTCCGTGTGCGTGAAGCCTTTGTCTGATCAATCGTTTATATTGAGTTAAGAACCGATCTATACCGAGACCGATGTAGTTTAACTCGACTGCACGCCAATGAACAGTAAGGTATCGATACTGCCGTGTTCAATGACCTCTAAATAGAATACTTATGGGAATACAATTACGGCAGGGCACAGCACGCGTCGACCCGTCAAAGTCGAAAAGAGACGAGACTTGCATACCACGCGCGGACAGCCAATCACGTTTCGGCTCGTCGCGTCACGTCACGAGAGCGAACCGAACATTCAACTTGGAACATCTTTCGAGGTTTCAAACTTTTTCTGTTGTTCTTATTGAAATCTCGGCGTAGACACAGGTGCGGTTTAAGTGTTCGGAGCACAGTGTGTTACTGGAAGTTCTAAAAAAAAGCTGACGTCTAGACTTGTCTGCCTGTCGAGATGCGAATATTTTCGCTCTTATTGTGAGCGATTATTTATGAAATAAATAAAAAAAAATATGTATGACTATACGCAGAGCTGTCTTCTCGGTTCTGACCTGGACGATGGATGTGACAGGACGTGACATATCTTGTGACACAACGTCGGAGGGGGAGAGAGAGGGCACGAGCTGTCAGCGTCGTCTTTGTCGCCATTTGTGTGCCCATATATAGACACAGACATGTACGCACGTCAGAAATTTAAAAAAAAACGCACAAAAAAATACGCGCGACTTTTGGTAAGTGTGTGTGAAAGACGTCTAATGAAAAATTAAAAAGAAAACGAAAACAAGCATCAAAAATTGTTTGCCGTTAAGGGCGCGAAGACGATTGATTGAAACGATTACTACAACGCTTAACGAAGGTGTACGTACTATATTATACTAACAAAAAATGTCTGCTGCCCCACATATTTCGTAAGATAGTATTTTTACTTTAATTTTTATGGCTGACATTCCAACAGATCTTCCCTTCTTTGACTAAGAAAGTCCCCTAAATACGAATGACCGTTTGTTTTATTTTTTTTTCGTTTTTTTTTCTACTTTCTTCTCGTTTGTAGGGTAAGTATAGGCTTCTTGTTTCTAATTATTTAGCAGAGAAGCTGTTGTGATACCACTGCAGAATCAGAATAAGTGCGCTCTGTCTTAATTTAACCTCTATTCTTCAAGCATTCTGCGCACTAAAAAAAAGTTTTCATGTAGAATCAAACGAAAAGTATAGAGGAAGGAAACACTTTAGCAACAATAAAAGACAGAAATTATTCAGGAACGCACATGCCGCTACGGTGGGGAAATATTACTATAGTCTGGCCTTTTATGCGCCAAAACCGCGACACAATTATAAGGCAGGCCGTAGTTAGGCCAATCTGGATCGATTTCGTGCACCTGAGGTTCTTTATTAATGCGCACCTATATCTGAGTGCAAGGGTGTTCTGTAGCACCAGCAATATACTGTATCCTAGTACGCCGTAGCACGGGTGTAACAACACAGCACTGGTGCGGCACTAGTGCAACGATATCCCTCCGATGAGAATCCAATTTGCACAGTTTTTTCATAAGCAGTACACAGCGATAGAATGTCGAAACCATTTTATCTATTCTTTCACACCGTCGACTCTAGCTGGAACCAAAATGGCCGCCGCTGTTGCTTCAACTCTGCACACGGCGCGATACCGCAGAAGCATGCGCTGTGCGGGGGTATAGCCACAGCGGCGGCCATTTTGGTGCCAATTAGAGTCGACGCTGTGAAAGAATAGATAAAGCGGTCTAGACCCTCTATCGCTGTGTACTGCTTATGAAAAATCTGCGCAAATTGGATTCATCGTAGGGATACACAAATCACCCCAACTACACTTTAATTGAAAACCAGATAGGTCTTTGCAGTTGCACTGAATGAGGAAAGAGCGCGACGAACACAGTTATATATATAGCCGCTAATTGTCACCCATTTTTTTTCCCCTGTGCCTTATATGTACATCATCCCGGCAGCTAATATATATATATATATATATATATATATATATATATATATATATATATATATATATATATATATATATATATATATATATATACTCTGCGCAATTTGAAGGCAGCTGCTTGTGGATGCTACCGGGCATACGGTTTATATAATGAGTCTAATTTGGATCCGCAATAGTTGTTACACATAATTACTTAATGAGACGAGGAGAGGCGCACGTATATGGGCGAAGCTGTGAAACAATTTTCGATTAAAGTGGGCCGTGTCGAGAAAGGGCACGTATCTACATGTCTGTACTTTCTTATCGACGAAGTTGATAGCATGGTTATGAGTGTGCAGTGAACCTGTAGTATTTTTTGTATTTTAATGTGAAAACGCAGAAGAGTAGGCTTGGTAAGAAACCTAGTCTATCTCAAAATCACGAAATAAAATGCCCAACTGACGAAATAATCAAGAAAAACAAACACAATAGAGAGAAAGAAAGGTAGAGGAAAGAGAGGGAGGTTAACCAGGAAGAACTACGGGTGGCTACCTTGTACTGGGGAAGGGGAAAGGGGGTGCGAAAGAATGAAAGAGAGGGAGAGAGTCTGCAACGACACTGCAAAGTCATGACAAGAGCACTGTCTAAAAGCATTGTCTGAGACTAGTCATAACTTGTCGTTCAGTCCGGTTTGTCGAAAAGAAGTAATGAAAACACTATGCACACATATGTGATCGTAAACGCATGCAAATAACGTCTATGCGAGCGGAGTGCAGAGCACTCGGGGCGCTCTGGCGAATCAGAGACATTCTCTCGGCAGCAGACGGCTCGGCACTACAAGGTGCAGACTCCAATTTCGGCAAGCGCTCGCGTGGTCCGCATTATTTTGTGGCCGACTGTACCTCTTATAACTGTATACATATACGTGGCAGCTCGCAAGGAAAAAAGAAAAAGAAGTTAAAACTAACAACTCGTAGGTCATGTCTGGAGAGCCGTAAACATGCCATAATGATCGTGGTCATCACTGTCGCAAGATGGCGCTGTGTGAGGTAGTCACGTGGGAGTGGAGACACCGGGAAAGTATTTTAGCCGACTTGTACGTTATCGCGGAGGTCTTTTCAATATTAAAGCGATAGATATACAAGGTATAGGTGCATATATAGGTGGTGTTCACGACAAAAAAGAAAGGAGGAAAAACGAAAAACGAACGTCCTACAAACATGGAGAGCCGTCAACACGCCGTCCACACGGCGGCGATAAGGGCGACGCACCGCGGGAGTGCGAAGAGGTACGCGGTCGTGGGAGGTACAGGGGGAAAGGAGGCGTGAGAGTTGAAAGCCACGGCGTAAAGAGGGACGTAACCGAACCTTTCCGAGGCCAAAATGAAATGGCACTCGCAACCGCCCGTCGCGTCCTGCCTTGTTATCGAAAAAGGGGGGCGAAAGCGCTTTAGATTAGAGGACAGACCTACTACGGCTCACGGCTTTTTTCGTCGGGCTGCCAACTGGGAGCACATATGCCTTCTTCGAAACGACGGAACTGTTTCTGCTCGGTTCGTTTCGTTTGCTCGTTTTGTAATTGTATGTTTTCGTTCTTTCGCGGTCGGGTCGGTTGGGTTGACCAGGGGAGAGACGTTGTGCGGTCCCCTGCAGCCCTGGTTTCAAGTGCAGCTACATGAGTGACCGGAGTTCATGGGCTTCGCTTTTGCTTAAAATTTCAGTGGGGAAATGAGCTGGCGTCATTAGTGGACGTTAACTATACTCAATAGCACTCTAAGAAAAAAAAGTCATTTGCCTATTTTTTGTGAGTTCTGAGTTGCCACGCACATGACTCACTTCAAGGAGTCATATACGTGGCCCGTCAGGATTCACCGAAAACAGTAACGCATACTTTTTTTTTTAGTGCTATACACGTTTCCTACTATACCTTTAGGAAGAGGTACCCACTCTCGAGACTGTTGTACTTTTATACGCTCATGAGGCGCTTTTTTGACAAACTATGTGGATGATACTCAAGTTCTCCGCTCCACTGCGCCATTTGCTAATACGTCTCCTCTGTTGTTGAACTCCTGTTATGCCTCCTTAGTTACTGAAGTGAAGGGAACTTCGAATTTCGACCACCTGAGGTTGTTCAACGTGCACCTAAGTCTATAAGCACACGGGTGCTTTTTGCATGTCGTGCCCATCAAAATGCGGACGCCGTGGGCGCGAATCGTGAAATAGTGTATTTTTATTTTCTTCATAAATGCTCTGCGCCACTGATAAGGTTACTTCGCTAATGGTATGACCACTTCCAAGATTGCATGGAAGCTTTCTCGAATACTTCTAGCTCAAGACACTTTTTTTTTTCTGCGTGTGTCCGTCCTAGCTGTGACGATATGAATGTTACGTGCGACTTGTCGTGTCATTTAAAGTACGAAGTACTAGCAATTTAAAGTACGAAGTACTCAATTATGGGAGAGCATTAGGCCGTCCCTACAGACATAGTTTCATAATAGTACACTAGAGGAAAATGTGGCGTTAGTGTCCATGGGAGCTGAAAGGCGTGGCGATTCAGCCAGCATAAGATTGATGAGTGCACAAGAATTTGCCTAAGCTTCGTTCTTTCGGCTCTGTGTGGCATTTTCACTTTTAAAACTTAAATATTTAAAGAGTTCAGCGGTCCCACTTCACCTTACGAGGTTCATAACGAGCCACTAATTGTTCTATCCGAAGCAAAAGCCGAAACACAATAAACAAAACCAGAAATTCTCTCGAAGCCACAAGCACTAAGACTAGACAGATCCATGTACTACCCATGGTGGCAAAACGATGGCGGCGCCACAGCTCCATCTAGTATATAAATACTGCAGGAAACTAAGCCTTTAGGCGAAAAATACGCCAAGGTCGAGTCACTGGGGCGACAAAGGAGTTTATTGAACCAATATAAACGTGGAACGCCTCACGATTTCGCGTGTCATCCTTGCACATGGGCCATGTTAGTGCTTTCTGTATTGTTCCGATTTCGATATCTGCGCTTCGGACTTCTGTGTCTACAGACTTTTCATCAGTCCATGTTGTTCATGTAGGAATGGTACTATCTGCTGTCCACTTGACTGTCTGTCTACAGCGAGATCTGGTTGACTGTGATTCACGCGCCAACTTTCCGAGCGTTTGGGGCCCCTAATTCAGGCGGACACGCACTGGCGTCGCAAGTTTTAAGTGGCGAACTTGAATGTCCTGGCAGACTTTTGTGAGAGGTCCAGTACCCGTACTCACAAGAAGACGTATATTTTGGTCAGAGACAACGAACTTTTATTTTTTTAATACTTACGTTATCGATGCAACACTTATACTCATCGAAAGTATACTACACCTGGCACGGCTCTCTTACAAACGTGTAACAGCGTATTTCAGTCCAAGGTGCTGTCGTCCATAGAGCCTGCTATGAATTCCTAAGTTGTCATCGAGTACACACGATACATAGATACTGGTGTTAAAGGCCAACTCCGGCGATTTTTTGGCCATGTCAAAGTAATGGTGCTTTTATGTTCCTGAGACGCTCCTGTTACGGGCCCGATAGCAGAAATACTCGGCAAATTGGAGAATAATTTTAAATAAGCAAAAAAGCGCAACACCGAAACCGAAACCCAACCGAGTGTACTGCCGTAGACGTTGTTACGAACGAACCGGAAGTCGTGCAAGGCATGCCGGTCACGCCGGCGCGGAGTATGAAAACTGCGACAGCCGGGACGACCAGCGAAGCGCCGGCCAAACCAACGCTGTCTGTCGCCTTGTGCACAGCAGACGCTCGCTGTAGCGGCCTAAGCGCCGAAGTTAGCGGTGCGCTCGGCTGCGTCACTTCCGCCGCCTTGCCAACACTGACGTCACAGACGCAATGTTGCCAATAATTGTGGGAAGCCAGGAGGGCGTTTGCAGACAACCTTTAAAATTCATTTGCAAACAATCTGCGCACGTCTCAAGCCTGTAATTTGGCATAAATGATGGAAACGTGCAAAGGAACGTACCCAGCGAATTTCACTGAGATCCATCGACCTCGAAAAATCGCCGGAGTTGGCCTTTAAAGCCTGTAGTGCCTGTATTTACGCAGACGACAAATGTACATAACAAAGTGATGCACTAAAACAAGTTTAGAAATACAGTTCGATGTTTGAGACCTCTCTTATCTAAGTTCGGTATCATGGGTTGTTCGCTACAAGAGGAAATTCTCACTGATTTAACTTTGCGCCAAAAACAAAGCACCCGAATGTCTGTGACGTGAATGGTTATAGTGTTTTTCTTTTGCATATATTGCTCAATAAAATCGTCTCTCTGAACCGCCATGCTAAATCTCCGGCTAGCCCACAACACAGTGCAATTCATATTTACCGATAATCATGTAAGCCCTGCAGCGAACGGCCGTCGAAATCTATGACGTCACGGAGAGTCGGTGCCGGAACCTGAAAGGTGGGGTTGCCGTCTGTTTTAACGCTTTTCGTGCGTTTTCTGGTTGGACCAAGCGTCTCTGAACGGCGCGGAGTGGCACTTTTGGCATAGTGAAATCGTAACTTACTAATGCCAATGAGATCGTTTGTGTTTCTATCACCCGACACCTGGAGTAGCAAGCCAGGCGACAAACCAGGCTAACCTCTCCGGGCATTTCATTAAAGAATCTTATCTCTCTCTCTCTATTCGAGGTAATCACTGTGCTCCTCCCGCCAGGCAGCACCAGCGAGTACGCCGCTAGCCGCCGTCGTTGAGCGATCCGGCATATCACAGTCTGACGCTTAGCGGTGCTGCACTTCACTACGCCGTTTTCTTAGTAAAAATATCAAAACAGCACGTGCTGCCGAGAGCTTTGATTGTGTAATCTGACGATGAAGTCTGCGCGTGCGACCACGAGTATGGCGACTGACGCTCGCGGATGACGTCATGTGAATACCTCCTATATATAGTGTCCCTTTAACCTTATTGGTTCCTCGTCCGTAGTACAGGCTAGCCAACCAGTCATCTCCTCTGGTTAATCTCCTTTCATTCTTTAGAGGCTAAGCTCACTCCTGTTATTTTCTTCATAAATAACTCCCTCTCTTTCCTTCTCTCTGATCCGAAGGTCGCGGGCACGAATCCAGGCCGCGGCGGCCGCATTTCGATGGAGGCGAAATGCTAGAGGTCCTCCGTGTACTTAGATATAGGTGCACGTTAGAGAACCCCAAGTGGTCGAGACTTCCGAAGCCCTCCGCTACGGCGTCCCTCATAATCATATCGTGCTTCAGGGACGTAAAACCCCCACAATTATATTATTCCTTCTCTCCGTCTATTCATCTATGTATACATATCTGTCACTGTCTATCTATGAGTCTATCTATCTCAGTGTGGCAAGGTGTACGCGTTTTATCATTGCAAGACAGTCGTCTGTACACACCGTCTCGGCTTTTCTGTGCAGTTGCGCAAAATGTCAGCCTGTCGCCCCGGCGGCGCAGTCTCCCGCACAACAGCCGCTGACATTTTCGTCGCTTGCAGCAAAGAGAACAAGATGGCGGTGGTGGCGAAGAAACAAAAATAACTCAACACAACAGAGATGCAAAAAGACACGGGGTCACTCGAAGAGACGACGCAGAAATAAAGACTTCACGCGAGGACTGGCGACGTCACGATGACGTCTCGAAGTTCTGAGAAACACAACACAGAGCCTGGAATCACCTGCGCCGTGAACACAACTCGCATTCACGGCGTGTTTCAAAATGAATTCTGTCCACCAACCTCGTAAAGAAGCCACGTTCTTTTTAACGCCGCAAGATAGATCATGGGAACTCGTTATTCAGTCTAGATGGATGCATGAGTATCCATTTTAGACGTATGCAACAGAGGCCTGTTGTCATGATTAGGGGAGAAAAATGAAGTATGCGTCAGCCATCGTTTTTGTTTGTGCTCTACACGATAAGGCGCTCGCATTTTTATTGTCACTTTTTTTTCGTGGCTTTTCGGACATTTCACGAAGAGGAACCCATCGTTCTATCTGTGCTTGGCTCCTGGCCCGAAGGTCACGGGCTCGATCCCGGCCGCGGTGGTGGCATTTCTATGAATGCGAAATTATAGATGTCCGTGTACTGTGTGATGTCAGAGCACGTTAAAGAACACCAGATGGTCGAAAATTTCTCGGAGCCCTCCACTACTGGCGTGCCTCGTAATTATATCGTGGTTTTGGCACGTGAAGCCCCATATATTATTACTAACGTTATATCTTTCTCGGTTACCCCTGCTTCGTACAGCGCATGCGCAGTTACCTTGTTTACGTCTAAAGCCTGCTCAACAGACTTCTCTAGCGAATAAAGCGTCTTGTCCAGTTGTTTCTTGCGACCAGTGCTTTCGTCGCAATTAATGAGTATTTTGTAAATTCGCGCTGCTTACAAGTTCTAGGTCGCGGGTTCGATTCCCGGCCACGAAATGCAAAAAAAGAGGAAGAAGAAGCCAGCGTACTTAGTGGCATGGTAGTTATGACACGTGTTATAACTACCACGTAAAACACGTGTTATGGCGCGTCAAACAGGTTTTATGTGTCATAACTACGATATTGAATTCTGAGGTCTCAGAATTAAATTTTTTTCTTACGTTTTAAAAATGCTGTAACAATATTATCTGGGGTTTTACGCGCCAAAACCAAGATATTATTATGAGGCACACCGTAATGGAGGGCTCCGGAAATCCTGACCGTCTGGTGTTCTTTAACGTGCACTCGCATCGCACGCCTCTAGCATTTCGCCTACGTTCAAATACGAACGCCGCGGCCGGGATCGAACCCGCGACCCTCGGGTCAGCATCCGAGTATTTTTTGTAGTTGTTCATAACGCTGCAGCAACAATCAGTGCATATGTAATTCGGACAAAATTTCGTCGGCGTAAGTACTGCGAATGGGGCCTGAAAAAAAGTTTAACAGTCAGAGACTTGTTTCCATACACATCACTCTATAAAGAGAGTGCCTTGAAAAAACTGCGCCTGTAGACGCGCCGTAGGCTCCGTGTAAGGGCCTTGCGTGGAGTCATGGAAATGTCAAGAGGCAGGCGTAAAGAACAAGGACCAGAGGTAAAAACACGATACTTGGAACATGACAGTTCAAGAATGACTGCAAACGAAAGTTCTCAAAGCCGAGGGCTGGTACAGCATGTTCAAGTTAAAACACGGCAAAAACTGCAGACAAAACTGCAGGTTACAAAACTGTATTCTGCAATTTTGTAACCTCTACACTGTCGTTTGCTATGTTCGAAATGTTAAAAAAATCAAGTCACGTGATGCCGAGGTTTCCTGCGAGGCAATGCACATCGACGCACGGCACATTATAGTCGGTTACAACCAAGGAGGATTTAAATTATTCATCCTTGGTTACAACCTAAGCAAACAATTAAGCTCCGCCCACCGAACCGCTGCGCGAATGCTTTTCATCTGTGAAAGACAGTCAAATCATGCCAGCTGATTTCCGCTCGAACCGTAACTACATTTGCTCGGCTAACGGAAATTCTACGCATATTAAGAGCTAAAGGTTCGGCGTTACTACATAACAAATCACGTTTGGATGAGCAGCGATATCATAATCGCTGGCGAAATTTACCAGGACGATCAAGTTTCCGATCTGACACTTGCGACACAAACGTGTGTCTGTATAGTTAAAGTTAACTATTGGAAACGCTCGAGAAGTGCTTGACGTCATGATAATAGGTACGCGCAATTGGGTCGGAATGTTTATGCAAACTTTCTGTGGTGGCCGTGAGCGGAGCTGACACGTTTTTATAGGTTTAACAAACAGCAACCTCTTTTAGTGTTGTATTTTTTTGTGTGTGTTTTGCATCTGTCGCAGACGCTATATATCATTTCATTCCCCATAATATACCTTTCTGGAATATGCCAGGCAAACCATTCCAGCACTCAACAAATAAACTTTCCTATCCTGCACATCATATGCACCAAACCGCCTTGATATGCACAAGGATCTTCTACCCTACAAAAATGAAGTCATGGTCTAACACATTTTTGTGTGCATCTAGGACTACTTATTCGTTCTTTCGACGACGCAATATTGCCACGCGTACAATGTGTTGCTTTTGTTTTCTTTCGGGTTATCGTTTTACGCCGTATCATCACTGTTACCAGTGCACTGCATTCGAAATTTCTTGCATGTTGTCACCCTCTCCCGCACAGTGGCCAAAGAGTGCTCATAAATTGAAGATAAATAAAAATTAGGTTTCGAGAGCGACGCGAATGGTGGTGTGCGTTCGTGAATATACACAAGAAAAGATCGGCTATCACTCCGAGGAGTTCGGTGCTGCGTGTATAAATAAGCAGGGAGGTTCAAAATCCTCGGCAAACACGTGAACTTCTTGCCACTTCAGATGAGACGACTATGATCTTAACTGTCATTGCTATTCGATGTGTTTGTAAACTACCTCTCAACGCACAAGGTTCACGCAATAAGGAGTTATAAACTTTATATTGCTAACTATAACGTTTATGAAAGTGTCTGCTTCTGGTATATCGTTACGAGGTGATAATATTTACCCACGACAAGTCGATGCGCGTTCATTTCGATTATTTATAACTTCTTACGCAAACAACACGCTATTTATAAAATAGACGTTGTAAAACAGAATAGTCAATTTATATCATATAAACAACAATTGATATAAAAAATCAACATCAATTTATATCAATATATATAAATTGATATATCAACTTACATAAATAAAAAGACCAACAAGTTCATCGTGTGACACTTTCTTCAGTTAAAGCGGAACTCTACCTTTCTAAATTGCCACACAAGCAAATCTGTACTCGGACATTCTTATTATTTCGGCGTGTACCGATTTTGTGTACGCGAGCTCGAGCCAGCTTTTCTTTTTTTCAGCTGGTTGCATCATTTCTTTTACAATCAAATGCAACATGGATTGGTGAAAAAAAAAGCTCATTTGCATGAAATCTGTTTAAAAGACAATGAATCACGTCAGTCTCGCAGATATAAACAATGCACTGGACAACGTTTTCTGCGCACCAAAGGTTACTCACAAGTTACGGTTTCTCGCAAATTTAGGATTTTAAACACTGACATTGAGTTAACATGAATTCAAATCATAAATGTCTTCTTCCTATGAAACTTTGAGAAAAAGTTCAAGTAAAATAGTTTGTAAACCTCCAGTTTATCATAGATTGTACTTATGTTCATTCTGTAATTCGCTGTCAGTATTCAAACGACTTTTTGTGAACATAATTGTTAACGAATCGGGACCCTCAAGCTTGAAAATGTTCATGCCCACGATTCGTCGAAACCAAGTTCAAACAAACTTCGAAAAAACAGCAACCCTAATTACACCAACAGTGCATGCTAAGCACCCAGATCATCATGAATTTTTATTCATTGCAGCTGCAAATACCTCGGCTACCAAAAGCTCGGCTTCAAGTTCCACCGTGTACAGGAAACACTTTTGAACACGTGTTCACAACGTACTCGCACCGTAAAAGGACACCTTACGGCGGTGGAATGTCAAAAAGCAAGTCACACAAACAAGAAAGTCATGCTCACCCGTTGTGCCATCCCGACTCCTTGGAAGTTCCTAGTCTTCCACAGCTTCTCCGTAACACAGTGGGATGCTTCTGGTCGTCAACCGGAGCGTAGCGATTATCTTTTTCTTCGTATTTTTTTTAAGCACCGACACTCCACAAAGGTCGAAGATCTTTCCACACAGAAGCTGAAGAAATCGGAACCCTTCCTGACCTCCCCTTCTGGTCCGGCGAGTCTTCGTCGTGAACACAAAAACTTGCCGAAGTGAGGTACGGGCCAAGCAACACAGCGACACCACAAAGACGTCAGCCAGGGAAATCCTTCTCCCCCTTTCTTCCTCTTCTTCTGAACAGCCCGAAGATTCTTTTTCTTCAAACAGGGGCTATTGGTCGTCGTCGAGCTAAACGGTTGACGACGCTTGTGTTTTCTCAGAACTCTATTAACCACGATGGGGAGGGAGTTGAGAGCACGTCTTCTTGTCGAAAAACGAAGTTAAAATCGACGAAGAAGATGGATGTTCGGTGCAGTAAATACACACACACACACACACTAGGAGATGACGTGTAACGAAGCACACTCACAGACACAACCAGGTGTGGGGATTGCGTTTGCTCTCGGTAATCTTTCAAAACACGGGGTTTCGGGGACACCAGTTCAACACACGGTGCGACAGCGAGCTTCGGATGCACCCTTGAGGCGACAACACAACACACGCACAAAAAAAATTATTGTAGTTGAAGAGGATGACGACGTTTTTTTTCTTCAAGGACTGAAGAACACACACAGACGGTCTCAGAATGGTAGACAGGTCTCTTGGTCTGTCAGAGTTGTAATGTGCACACGCTTGCAGTGTTAATGTCTTTCTTGCACACAGACTGGCGTGGTCACAACTTGTCTAGATGCTGTTTTAAAACTCCTGGACCTTCTCTGAATGTTGGCAATGTCAGCAGTCGTCGTCAGTCAACTCTTCCGAAATTTTTTCTTTTTTCTTCCACAAATCAGCAGCGGTGGTGGTCTTTTATTTTATTTTTCGGGGTTCTGGTGGTATGCGAGATACTACTGTCGACGTTCCCAGCGAAGCAAGGGTCACAAATCGGCGATCCTCCTGAAAGCCTGAGATCCTTTTCCGAAGGCGATGGATGGATGACACGGAAAGAAAAAAAAAACAGTAATCCCACAATCGTTGGACCACGAAGAGGATTGGTGTGGTGTAGTTGAAGAACTGGGTGACGTTCCGAAGATGGTTCCTTGGTCGACGACAGTGGAATCAGGGTGTCACGCCCGATGTAGGGTAACGGTGTCACAAGGTCTCACTTATAAGCTCAGTATAACGTGTGTACTAACTTATTAGAAAGAAAGAAAAATGTTACCGATGTTCACGTTGTGTGGTTGATTGGCCCAGAGAGCAGCTTAGTTTACCAAAGGAAAACTTACGCAGGTTTAATCTAACCTAAACCAAAGTAAAGCCAACACGAATCAGCTGGAGAAAATTTTGAGGAGACCGTGTATTCAATTTTGTTTCTGCCTTGGATACGCACACTTATCTGTCGCTTTAAAGGAGCGCTAATAAAAATTCGAAGGTTGTGTGATTGATGTGATGATACAAAAACGTAATAAAATAAATACAAATTTTGAAAAAAGAAATAGGAACTTTTCCCCCCCGAAAAGATGGAGAACAAAAAATGGGGGGTACCCGATCAGAACCGAATCACCTAAAAGGGAACGCGATTACCAGGTTGGAACACATGAGGAACTTAGTCCAGCGCGCTTGTAGCGCCACGCCCGTGTTCCAAGTGAACAGCAGCGGCACTAGGTTCAATCGACCAACGCAACGTGAACCCACCGTGATTAGCTCGATACTTAGCTGCCCCTGAAGAAGGAAATAAAATATTCAAAAAGAAAAAACAGAGCCAATTAATTAACAATTACCTCAACTAAACGCGACCTTCCTGAAGAACCGCCCCCTACACTCGAAGAAGAAAAAAAAATGAACCGCACAACACTTCACACGCACACTTCGATGTGACGATTCGAGGAAGCAGCCAACCGCCGATCACCGGTCGAGGTACGAAGTAATTTCAAACACCAGCGAACGAGATGCACACGGGAGTGTCACAAACTCCGTCGTCGTTCCTGCCAGCTTTCCCTCCTTGCGAAGCGTCACAGAAAGCCGCACGTTTTCCTTTCAAAACAGTGGTTGCCCTCCGTGCGATATCGCACGGCTCCGCTCGGCACAGCTGACAGACTACGGGACACAGCAGTACCACGTGACAGGTGAAGGGATGCACCGAGCGCCGGCGTTGATCCAAGATGCTTTCACTGAGGCGTTCGGGTAACTCAGTCGTCGAAAAAATCCAAAGGAGGGAGTAAAGGCGGTCCCCACCGTCCAACCAACCTCAACACACGCGCGCTGACGCGCGCGCAGCGCTCGAACACTCACGGCGGCGATCACACTTATGAAACAAACCTAAGTACGGCAGTTCGGTGAGGTCACAATCTCCAAACGAGGGGCCCTGTCGATTTGCCGGAGTGAGGCGCGCGCGATGCGCCGCACACTTTTAGCGAAGCGGTTGGTGGGAGTTGTAATGCGGCGGGGGTCCCTACGTTGGCGAGGGCTTGGAAAAGAAGAGCGAACGTGTGGAAGCAGGATCGGCGGAACCGACACCGCGCCGACTACTGCTGCATTCGTGGTCGCCGATGTCGACGAGCAGCAGTTCCCTGCCGGGCGGATTCTTTTTCGGCGGGGAGAGCAAGCTCGGTGCGCCCCTCTCCTAGCTCGGCCCGCTCGGCGGCGGAGTTCGGTGCGAGGGGGCGGTGACTGCACTGCGCCGCCGCCGGCGCGGTTCTGTGCCGGGGGGAGGAGATTAGGCGCGGCGCGCCACGGAAGCATTTTGTCGTGATTGGTCGCGCGCGAATGACTGACGGGTCGCAGGAGGGGGGTGCGCTCGCTCGGCACGCAGGGGGGGATTTCTCCTCGTAGCAACCAAGACAAGGGGGGGGGGGTTGTAGGGGGGGGAGAGAAAGAAAGAGAATGCGCTCGCGCGCCGGGCTGCTGGCGTTTTTCGCGCGAAGCTGCTGTAGTGTTTGGGAAGAGAGAAGTCATCAAGCGCAAAAAGAAGGTGTATGCGTGCGGTGGCTGAAGGCGGCAGCGCGTTGCGTGGAGAGCCGCCGCTCGCGTTGAAGTGGCGCTCCGAGCGCTCTCTCTGTATTCGTGTTTCAGCGTCGGCGCAAAAATGAGAAGTGTCGGCTCAGTCGAGCCGCCCCTGTTTACGTCTTTTCCAAGGTGGGTCATGTCGGGTCGGCCTCATATTGGCTGTTGTGTATAGGCACACTCATCAGTAACCTGCTTGTATTCTTCATTAGTTTAGTGTTTTGTTTTGAGGCAAATCCACGAATATCGTTTCTTTCTGTTTGTGGTTATTCCGATCCTTCATTTGGGTCCGTCAAGCCTGTAGTATGCACCAAGGCAGGGAAAAACGACTGCACTGTAATCGGCAGCTTCTGGGGATGCTCTGGGGTGGTACGTTGCGCGTAACAAGAAAAAGACTTCAAAAATAATTACGCCGTATGCGTACCAAGCACACAACACTCACTATACATCACTTTCTTATTGAACGCTTTGCGAATATTCGATATCTTTCAATTAATATTTGAAATCTTTAAAATAAATTTATCACCTTGCTCTGGGGTTCACTCTAGACAGCCCCTCGGAAATAATCAACTGAGCAAAACGGAGAGAGAGAGATGGGTTTTTTTAAGAGTGCTGGAGAGGTTTGCTTTCTCCACTATTCATTAGCACGTTGTTTCCTAAGTATCATGTTGAAGAAATGGACTGATCCTGCGCGTTGAGCGTGGTTTGAAGCAAATCTGTACATCGATAGTGAAAAAAAAGGAGGGGGAGAGAGAAAGGAATGACACCGTGTGACGACGCGCTCCATGCAAAGGGCCTAACTAACCATGTATAAGGCCGACAAATGTGACGGGGTGACCACGTCTGCTTCCATTCTATGTCGTCTGCTACAATACCGCATCTTACACCGAGCTGTTTGCCTTTTGAACCTCATGGACTACAATGTTCGTCACTCTTTCCCAAAACCCCTTATTGTTCGGTTACAGAAAGGCCTGGCAGGCCTGAGTCAAGTGACAATCACGCATCTGCAACCCCTCTCCACCCTTTTACAAAAGAAATAAATAAACACTAAAACATCAAAATGGCAGAAAAATAAAATGCAGGCAGAGGAAGGAAATGTGTTTAGCTCGGGAAAAGTACAAACCAAAACTTGGGGAACATCACGGACTTTTTCTTTTCCTACAAAGATTTTGAGAAAGGAGAGAGAGAGAATGTAGATGAAGAGAATGAACGAAGAACTTTTAACCTAGCAGGCGGTTTTGTCAAGGTTAGGGCGATTTGCACCCTTATTCCCTTGCCACAGCCCCTCCCCGCAGTTTTCTTTTTATCTTTTTTTTTTTGTAGTACGCGTCGTCGCATACCCCCAACTACAGAACGCCGAGAAACTGGATGCATTCATGCGCGAACGCTGAATTTCAAGGAACGCTCTTTTCTTTGTCAGAAAGCGTAGCTGTGTGCGAGAAATGGGGGAGGGGGGGGGGGGTAGAGTCAAGGCCATACAGCAGCTGGGTGGGTGCGGCACAGGAAAGATTTATTTTTATTTTAACGGTAACAGTACACCGCGATTCAGGTGGCTTGCAGTGCTTTGTGTATTGTTATGCATAAGACGTATAGGAAAGAACGAAACCGTAGAATCGGCATTGGTTGAAGCAGCGTACGGAAGAAAAAAATCTCAAAACTGAAGCAAGAAATATGCTATTCTATGTTCCTCTTTAGAACCGCGTAGAACGAGCCAACGCTGTACTCGAAAACGTGTCACGTGTGTTGGGTGAGAAGGGAGAGAAAGGTGAGCAGTTCAGAAGAGATAAGGTTAGGGCTTGTTGGTTGGTCATCGCTAAGCAGAATACATAGCGCAAAAACTAACACAGGACAAGAAGACAACGGGACGAGTGCTAGGAGGGAATCAGGGCAGGCCCGTAGCCAGGATTTTTTTCGGGGGGAGGGGGGGGGGCACTTGCTGAAAACCTTGACTTTTTGAGAAAAACACCTATTTTCATTGTTTATTTTTGGTAAAAACACGTACTTCACCAAAATTTCGGGAGGGGGGGAGCTAGCCCCCTCCCCCTCCCTGGCTACGGGTGTGAACCAGGGGTGTAGTCGAAGCGTTTGAAATAGATTAGGCAGGTGATTAGTGTGTGAGTATGACGTCAGCAGCATTGTCGAGGAAGGAACTTGAATTTCCGTCGTAGTTGGTAGTTCACACGTCACACGTAGCGCTTTCTCTTTCTGTTTTCCGTAGTCTGTATTTTTCCTTCTTTCTCGCAGTTTCAAGTATTGTACTTTTATATTGGCACGATCCGCAATAAATTTTTGTTGAAAGTAGCGCTCGTCCCGCCGTCTTTTTGTCCTGTGTTCGTTTCTGCGCTATGTATTCTGCTTACTGTAAGGGAGCGTTGAAAAGACTTGCGTTGGGCTTTAACCGCCACACAGGCCCGGCCAGTGCTTGCAAGCCTTGAAGCCGCGGCTTAGCAAAGCGGTTCTCGTTGTTGTACGTGTGAGCGTGTCGAAAGGAGGGCAGCACCTTGCAAAAAAGAGGCAAGAAACAGCGAGGGTAAAAAGTAGGGTTATAAGAAAGGAGATATGAGCTTGCGGAGGCGGCACATGCTGCTTGTACTGGTTCTAAAGAAAGGTGTCTTTTTTTTTTTTTTCATCTTCCAGGCGTTCTTCTGCCGAGAGGGGCTTTCCTTTGGGACGTGCCATGAGCCACACATCTGTAGCGGGCACGAAAGCTACTCCAACAAAATTTTTAAATAAAAAGAGGGAGACGAAGTGGAGGCGAGACTTCGCGTCAGGGGGCGCGCTTTTTCGGAAACCTTGGGAGAGGGAGAAAACGTTCCGCGCACAGAATCGAAGGAGAGAGGTGAACGCGCGTGCGTGAAAAGAGATGAGATTAGAACGGGCCACAACAGCAGCAACGAGGGAGCTGCAGACACCCGGGAGTCGTGGCCGGCTATTTTTAGCAGCTTGGCACGAAACGTTCCTTCTCTCCCTCCCCCCGCCGCTTTCGCTCTCCCGAAGTTTTCAGACCAAGGTGTTGGAACGGAACGCCGTTTCTGAACCCCACCGCCTCGTCGACGTCGTCCTTAGCCTCCTTCATCCCTCACCCCCCACCAACGCGCAGCTAGCTCTCACTAACAGCACTAACCCTCCCCCTCTCTCTAGTTTTGATGCTCCCTAGTGACCCCCCCCCCCTCACTCGTCAACCGCACGCACACACAAACCAGCAGTAGAGCTCATCACGGAGCCATTTTGCTTCCGTCAAGACTTCTGAATCCGCAAAAAAAAAAAAAAGGACACAGGGGAGGTCTAACCGCTTAGACGAGGGCGAAACGGGATGTTAAAAAAGTATACAATAATAAACAACGAAGCGGGCGATGTTACAAAGAGCGCTGCATGACGGAAGCGGCCCGAGTCTTTCTTCTGCTGCCAAGTGTGAGCGGTGGTGACGACAGACCGAGAAGAGACGCGCGATCGAGGCGACCTCTGGCAAGACGTCTGAAATGTCCCGATTTACGAACTAGCCCTATATAATGTACTTATGCCACCTCGAAGGGGCCCTGAAACTTTTTTTTTCTTTTTTAACAGACGGGTCTTCGACGCCGAGGACTTGTGCCGGCGCTCTTATTCCGACTGAGCTGCTCTCCATAGGATGTTATCCTGTCCAAGTGACTCGTTCACTTTGACGACGATGACGGTGCTGTTCTTTCCTCACTTCTTTTTTTTTTCTTGATCCTATCCGTGGAAGGCAGGAACATCGTGCGTGCTCGTTTGCTCTGTACTTCGCCTCAGTGAATCCGTACGGTGCGGTGAAGGCGGCTCGTGTCAGTTAAGGCGGGAAGTTGTGCTAGTTTGTATAGACCAGGGGTCTCAAACACGCGGCTCGCGGGCCGCATGCTTTATGAGGTCGAGAGGAGTCGGGCGGAAACCCGCCTGGTCGAGAAATGACATGAGGACATTTTAAATGGACACCGACCACGAATGTTCATATAAAAGCACTGTGCATTTCTTCACATAGAGTACGCATAAAAGCGTCATGTTCCCATAAAAGCTCTGTGCGTAAAAGAATTATGTGAACATTCGTGGTCGATGTCCAACAAGAAGCTTTGTGAATTCTGCCCTAAATTTGCAAAACCACTCGCTTTGAAAACGTCATCTTTAGCCTTCACTGTGCATTGCGCGGCGTTTTGAGGGGTACGCTTCAGTACTCAGTAGCCACAGAGTTGCCAGCGAGTAATCTGTTTCGCGCTAATACCCGACTGGCGTGGCTAAAAACCACAACGTATAAATAGAAGGTGATCAGCTGGCAGCGAGGAAGGGGTGAGGGCGGTAAGGAGGAGCGTCACATCGAGTCTTTGAGAGTATGTTGGGTAGTTGGCGAGCATTATACATTCTTTCCGAGTCTGCAGGGGTGTGAGGTAGGCCCGAAAGGCGCCCTTGACACGGATAATGAGCCATTGCGCAATAATTGCGACGTACGCACTTGGGTGTTGTGAAAGATGGCCGCAACACCTCGAAGCAGGCTGGATTGCGCACACTCCCGTCCTGTTCGAAGTTTAAAAGTTTAAAAATAAATTGATAAAAGAAAACGAAATGAGAAAACAAGCTTAGGAAAAACTGGCACGAGTCTCTCTCGAAACGCGCATTCAGCGTGATGTGCGTTTTTTTTTTTTTTTTTTTTTATCTGCGAAGGCGTGAAAGAGTGGCAAAATGCTGTCTTCATCCTGACCTTCTCAAGGCGCGTTAAGAGTCCTCCTCAAACTTGCCACCCTGCTTTCAAGCACCTACATAGGCTTTATTGTTGTAATAAATCGTTATATTGTGTATCATTACATTGTTTATTATTATTAAATGGATTTATTCGTTCCATAGAAACCTCTTCACAACATCACACCACCTTTCACCAGCTCATTCAAATTTTCACGTTTTTCGATCCACCATAAATGAAAAAAATCTTTTTCTTGCTATTCGAATCCGGCGAACTAATTATACAATCTCGAACTATACCATGTATTGTATCTTAAAGGACTATAAATCGTTAGGATATACGCAATTCCTGGGGTGTTACGTGCCAAAATCGGGAAACGGTTATGAGGCACAGCATTATATCAAATGTAAACATAGTAAAGATAACGATAAAAAAAGTGATTCCCGCAGTCCATCATAGGAATTTTCCTGACGAATACATAGCAGTTCTTGCAAATGTGTTAGATCACATTTTGCCCCCTCAGTTATTCTTCTTACTGACGTTCGTTTTACTTATTTTTGCTGCACACTCATCTCACCGCATATGAAACATAAGTTAATGGAGATCGATACAGTTAATGAAAAACTGCCTGGTTGGCCACTGCATTCTGCATGTGTGCCATGCATGTAACTAAACAATTTTCATTCAATTATTCACTCGTTCTTTTATTCATACAAAGAGACTCGCTCAGCGAAATCTTCCAAAATACTTCACTCATTCAGAAAGCGGCGCAAGGTGAACAAAAGCGTGAACTTTATTAATAGCACGCTAGAGGGAAATCTGGCGCTAGTGTCAATAGGAGCGCGGCAACGCAAGCGTTTCAGTCAACATCGCAATGATGGGTTCGCCTAAGCTTCGTTCCTCCGTCTCCGTGTGGCCTGAAGCCGTTTTGTCGCGAGCCGAAGTTCAGCAGAAGCTCAGCATTCCAAATACACCACCTTGACACCTTCAGGCTGACCAATTCAAATCAACTCACGAAGTCCACAACTAGCCATTCTAAGTTTATCGGAAACAAAAGACAAAACGCAACAATGAACAATGCCACAAGCGCGTCAGAAGCCGCAAGACTAGGAAAATCTATGTACTACCCATAATTCCTATGGTGGCTGAACGATAGCAGCGCCACATTTCCCTCTAGTAAATATTGTCGGAAGCTCTCCGTGACGTGCTACTACTCGAGCGAGTAGTAGCAGGTCGCGGGAGCCGCCTGCACGGCCAGTGTATTAGCCGCAGTTTGGGGGCCGCCCGTATGCTCTCCGCAATTAAAATTCGCGTGCCCGAAGAAGCAAGGATTTCTCTCCAGAGCGAACTTCGAAGAGCACGAAATTACAAGTAGCACACACAGCGTGCTAAGCACACGACGTCTCGAGGGTACGTTTCGGGAGGAGAGAGGGAGAGAGAGAGAAAGGAAAACTGAGGTCACGTGACTTTTTTTTTTTGCCCTCCATTATTCGTTTTTCTTTCTCGATGCTACCGCAGCGCCCCCTCGGTATCCCCCACCCGCCATCTCTCTCTCTCATCCCTCAAATCGATTTTCCTCGCCTCCCCGTGTCATTGGCGGTGACGTCACAGAGGCGTAACCGGGATCGCAGCCAACGGGGGCCAGATGGAGCGGAACAACTGCGAAGGTAACGACTACACAAGCGACTACAGCGTCGCCGGTGTGTGGCCGCGCTGCTGCAACGACCCATGCGACAGAAGACCCAGTCACTGGGAACTACTAAACAAAACCAGCGATAAAGGGTCATAGAAACCGGGAAAGAGCGTGAACCACAGCCGCAGGACAGAGAAGGACCATGGTCTGTCTCTGTCCTATTGTCCTGTGGCTCGAGTTTCTTCTCATTTTCTACGAGCATGCACCAACCGGCCCTAATAAGCACTCTAGCGCGAATAACGGGACAACATCGCATCAAAGCTGACAGAAGAGAAACGACTTCTGCTGCCCGACTCAACGTCTCAACGCTGAACTTGGAATACGAACATTCACTCATTTCACAACACCTTGCTCTCTCTCTCTCTCCCTCACTCTCTGTCGCTCTCACCAACCGTTCTCGACGCGTTTAGGCAAACAGTTAAAGGAGTACTGACACGAATCTTACATATTTTCGGCTTCTTGCTCTAAATAAAGAAACGGGTGTCGAGAGCCCTAACGGGTGTGTCGTAGCGTTAAATATATTTTACAGCAGAGCTCTTATGGTCGAGGTTTGCTGCGTGTCTTAGATAGAAAATTATCATCATCATTAACCGGCACGCGCTCAATCACCGCCCAAGCGTCTGTACATATGGTTAACAAAAGAAGCTGAGATGTGCCCAGCAGCTCTGCTGTGACCCAGCCTTGCGCGACTTAGTGTGAGCTGCGCTTTTATTACCGCTGCATTAAAACAGCGCTTTTGGTTTCGGTATCGAGGGGGCGGTTTCGCACTGACGTTTAAATACGAGTCTGACGTCACTGGAAGATGGCAACTCGCGACATGCTAGCAGCAGCCTTGTCATTTGCTGTGAGTCGCACGAGGTTCACGTAAACAACGATGAGTGTCGGAGTCCAGTGACTCCGACAGCGATTAATTTCTGCGATTTAGGCTGCATGCAGGACGCGGAGTTCGCAAACCCAGTGGAACTGTGTTGACACGTCATGATAATGTCCATTGCGGGAGGGGGATTGTGGGGAGTGGCTTGTAGATGCTGGGCGATGAAAACTTTAAAATTAAAGTACTAAATTTTATACGCGTTGTCGGAGCGTTGACAGTGCGTGCCACGGAAACGAAACGTCTTCCTTTTGGAGTGCTTCAAGATCGTGTCGGTATACTTTACTGTCCCTTAAAGAGGGCGCACTCGCAGTCTACTGTATTGTGGAATAACACGTACCGAGCCAATTACGAAGGGATAGACACACTCGTGTGGAGCGGAGGAGGAAACGGCTGAACACCTGATACATGTCTGTAAAGGGCTTCACCCTACAGGTCAAGGTAATGGGGCTGAGTTTTTCGAAGCATTCGGGTTTAGGGACAGTGACAGCAGAATAGACTAAGCAGGTAGAAATAACCAAAAGCAGGTGATCTGATTGGTGGCTAAAATGAAGGCAGGAGTGAAATTTAGTCTGACTACATAGAGTCAGTACTTCATGAATTCAAACATGCCATTAGGCTTTTTTTTTCCTTAAAAAACTACATTTACTTTCTTCAGTATATCGCCGTTTATAAAGTTTCTTGTTTCTGATTTTGACCAGACATCATTTGTGCTATAATTAGTCTTGTTAGTTATATATAGTTCCTGTACTTTGCCACTGTGTCTTTTTAGTATCTGTACTTTATTTATTAGATATCCGTTGTATTTTATGCGTTTTCTTGTTTTTGGTTCTCTTGCTCCCTGGTTTCTTTATTTTTTATATATGTCTTGTTAACTATTATTAACATACAGTCCCGCTGCAGTTGTCGACTATGGAACCCTCGTCTGTATATTTTCCTGTTTCCCATTTCAATGTACCAGGGGCGTAGCCAGAAATTTTTTCGGGGGGGGGGGGGGGGGGTTCGACCATACTTTATATATGTTCGTGCGTGCGTTTGTATGTGTGCGCGCATATATGCGCAAGCGAAATTGAAAAATATCGGGGAGGGTTTGAACCCCCCAATCCCCCCCCCCCCCCTTGGCTACGCCCCTGCAATGTACCCTAGAATAAAAGTTTGGAGGACGCTTGAGCTTCGCTTCGATAGTAGAACGCGACAGCGCGGCCCGTTTGCATCGCCTTCTCAATCGGTAGCCTCGCTTCGTTTCTCGGTGGACACCTCAACTGTGCCGCGAGGAAAGGAACGTCTGTGCGAGCAACATTGACTGTTTAAAACTATCCCAGAATGCCTACTGCAAGAACAGTTGCGAAGTGCCCACTACGCCATAATTGTTCCTTTCGAAAATCAGCGAAGTACCCACTACGCGTCCGCAAGGCAAGACGCGAACCTACGCAGCTGCTCACTTCGTTGATGCTTTCGCTGATGATTCTGATTACACATGCCTGAGTGCTTCGTAATGGGTGGGCCTTTAAACCCCTCAATCGTTGTGCAATTCTCATGTATTGACGTCTGACGCGATTCTACGCTTCTGCCACGCAACATTACACGCGCCGACGAGACTTCTCACATTACATGGCATTCGTATAGGGTTTTTTTTTTTTTTTACGGAAGCAGTTCTAAGCAATGGCATAGCTCTGAACAGTAAATAAAAAGAGAATGTCGTGGTTATGTGGTAGAACACCTGCTCGCCACCCGGAAGACCTGGGTTCGATTCCCACTCAAACGCAAGTTCTTTTAATATTTATTTATTTCCATGTATCTCGAATTTTCGCACACGGAGAACGCTGATTTTTCACTCAGAACCACCGACACCAACGCCTAAACCGGAATTTCTGCGAAACGAGCTCTTTAACGCTATCGCGTTAATAATACTTATTATTAGGCACTACGGCTAGGTGGCGTGAGCCGCCGCCCGATCGAAAGTGTACAGCCCCATCGACTCATCCATCCATCCGTAAGCAGTCTATCGGCCGCCGGCACGTTTCGCGTTCTTCACCGTATAAAGCGCTAGACACATGGTGCGATTCGGCATCCGATCCGACGTGCGACGCCGCACGCGGTATACGGCGATTCGGGACACATGGGGGCGAACGAGCAATCAGCGCGCAGGCTCCGCCCACACACGGCACCCCGGCTTGCACGCTCGGAAGACATCGCATCCTCTTCGTTGACTGCAAAACAAACAACCTTACGCAGCCACGCTTCGTTCTGTAAGAACATTGCCAATAAAGCTACGCCTTCGCAAGCGACAAACATCTCAACAGCCCGCATTCACTCGCGACTCCGAGAGTAGGCTTGTCACGACACCGAGCGTAGGCCTAGCAAGGCGGACGCTGTCGCTAGCGCCGTTCGCGATCAAACGCGAGCTGATCGTCGAGCACTTTTTTTTATCAACACGATTTAAACTTTTACGCTGATGACACGCGTTTACATGCGCAATTGGTTTTCTCGTAGACCTCGATTTGACGAGCAACGGTGGAAGCAAAGACGGCCGGTGCGGCTGTTAGCTGCGAAGTGGCCTTCCATCGCGGCTCGATATCTCGCTAGTGGTTCGGAAACGGGCGTCGCCTTGCACAAATGACACACTTCAAACGTCATGAGTTATTTGATGTCAGAAAGAAAGTTTAACCAACGTTTTTCATGATCGGAGCCGTCCGAACGTAGTTCAACAAACGCGCAAACAAACAAACAAGCAACAAACGCGCCACCAGAGGCGTGACGTCAGGCGTCTCCCGCGCTGCCATTGGCTGCGGCCGTCAGACCGACGCGGCAGCCGCGCGGCTACATTCAGCAAGTTGGATGCCCGTGCGGCGTGCGAATCGTCTCCGCACGCTGATGGAACCTGTTGGGCGTCTGTCGGATGCGGCTGTTGGCACGAACAGCCGTACGACGAATCGCATCCGAATTCGCACCATGTGTCCAGCGCTTAACCTGCATTGCGGTGCAGCTTCCTTCGAAGCAAGTCACCTTCTTTGCATTACACGACCACATTGCGTAGAACAAGGCTCGCCTTCACCGCGTAACAAGCGTTGCGGCACAACCCCCTTTAAAGAAAGTCGGCCTTCATTGCATTGCACGGCTCCATTGCGTGAAGCCGATCGAACGTGTTGACTAAAATGTTATTTAAAAAAAATTGGGGGACGCCTAAGCTTCGCCTTTAAGAGTTGAACGCGATAGCGATATTCTGTCCCTAGTGCGCACTTCGAGAACTACGTGTGTTTAACAGAATGCGCGTACTAAGGTGTGTGCCTTATGTAATGGGTAGTATGCTTTAAACCAGGAGCTATTATGCACGAGAAACTTTTTCGAAGTTGCGATGCACCCACTACGTGGTCTTAAGGGAATACGCGCAGTAATGTGTGTGCCTTTTGTAATGGGTGGCTCTCTTTAAACCACCAAGTCGTTATGATATTGACATGGTGTGACGCCCGATGGCAATGTACGCTTGTACCACGCAATATTACTCCGATATTACATCTCGTGCTGTGACACCTGTATACAGGACGCGTATTTTTGGGAAGCATGAAAATTACTTTCAGTGCAGCTCCAAGCAAAGGCGTGGCTGTGTACAATGTCCAAGCCAGGCAATAAAAAAAAAAAAAAAAAAAAGGCGTGGCTGTGTGGTAGAACACCTGCTTGCCACGCAGACGGCCTGGGTTCGATTCTCACTCGGACCTAACATTTATATTGTTTATTTTATTTGCAGCTTTTTCCATTTTTCGGTCACGGACAAGATGATGATTTTTCGCTCACAACCAACGGCCCCGACGCCGACGGCGGAATTTCTGTGATACGAGCTCTTTAACGCTATCGCGTTAAAACAAACAAATAACCCCGCCCTAAATCACACGCTAATGTCGTTCTTGTGTAGGTCTTGGCGTAGTTCTAAATCCTGCGCTTAATGCAGCTCTACACTACCGTGAAACCTGGAGAAGTGCGTAGCACGGGCAACCCAGCGATTCCCTTGGCAATCGCGCGATTGCTGAGGCGGTAGCGCCCTCTCTTGCGCGGCGAGCGTATCAGCCAGATATTTCAGAAGCGTTTTTTTTTTTTTGCGAGTTTTGGTGAATTATTGCTACTAATTGCTGTTACTTCTGTAACTTATATTATTATAGAGCTTGTTAGTTTATTTTGCACTGCTTTTGAACATTGTTAGCAATTTTTTAGGCCTGTATTGGCCCCTGCGTGACCATGCGACATGAGACACTGGATGCACGATAAGCAGGTCCCCTAAAGTGCTACTAATTTAAAACACTAATTCAGCTATGACGTCTACGGTATTCATTTAACGCGATAGCTTCGGCGACTTCGTGTAGCCTGGTAAGACGCCCCGTAATTGATACCTCCACAGTAACAGCCGGTGTATTGATATGTCAGTGCATGTTAAATGTTCTTAAGCACTGAAGATTGCTTAACGACGCTACGCAATCTTGATCAAATTTTTGCTTCCTAATGTTCTCGTTAGACAATGGAGAATTCATCGATTACAAAAAAAACCGCTGCGCACCACTCGTTATATCCACTGCTGGCTCATGTTACTCTATCTTCTATCATCTTATACTTTTTTTACCGTTGACATTTCGCAACGTCAGTGGAATAAAATGCGGAACCATAATGTAACTCAAAACAGAGGATTTGCTGCAGAAGAACTTCTTTTATTTCAAGAAACCCCTAAATACCCTCATCGAGGGTATCATAGAAGCTGGTGAATATAAACATGCTGAACAGTTTGTACAATAAGTGGCAACTAATAGGAAAGCAATAACTTGTACAAAGTGAGTAGCAATGGGTCTATCATTAAACTAGTAGAGGTAATTTTAAACTTCAATACGTAAAAAAAGAGAAGAAACAAATATAATTAAAAACCATTTTTTTTTTTGGCAAGGTTAATGTTCCAGGTAAAATATCATAACCAGACATCATTGCAAAATTCAGTAAGCACTCACTTGCGCTTGGAAGTGCCTTTTCTGGTCTCCGTAGGCGTGAGCAGGGTTCCTCATCAGGGGAGAGGGGGCAAAGTTTCATTGCAGTGCCCTCCCCCCCCCCCCCTCCGCGTTGGTCGAGTCCGAATGACAACACGCTTCAAAATGGATGAAAAGAAAATGAAAATGAAGCTGCTCCTCACAACGGCCTGCCTTTGGTCCCAGGCTTTCCTGATGTAAAGATGGAAAGTAAACACAGTTCTTGGAATGCAACATCAGGGGTATTCGGCCGCCATTATCGTCAAAAAACTGCGTTGCCATGACTGAGTAAACGTATCGCGCAGACTTTACGCCCCCCCTCCCCCTCCTAGGTGATTAGGGGAGGCGCCCCTCTCCCTGTCCCCCCTCGAGCTCGCGCCTATGCTGGTATCTATCAACGCCCATCCACATTCTTCGTTGAAACTCGACGAGATGCCCGGCCTCATGCCAGATGTGACTATACTCACGAGAATACTGCAGTGTTCTCTGTGCACTCAGCGTTCTTGTTGAAGAGCATCCCGACTAACGAGCGCCTTACGATATTACGTCTCTTTTTTATCTGAATTTCTATAGAAAAGTTTCAAATTACCTGAACGATCTCGGCTCGAAGCGCGGCACTAAAACGAAAAAAAAAAATAATAAGTCCAGCAGCCCTTCTTTGTCGGGATAATGGGGGCAAGCGAACTTGGCGTAAGCGTGCCTGATTTACTACTTTTCTTTCTTTCTTTGGCATTGCGCAATGCTCCCTCCCAACTTTTCCCTTCTTCCATGCCGGGAGTTGGACCTTCAACGATGTGCTCCGCAGAGCAACACTTCAGTTGCTACAGGCAACAAAGGCGGTCATGCATTCGTACCCAGCGGCAACAATGAAATATGCGAGCCAATATGCGAGCCAAACATTATAGCGCAGCACGCGGCCTAGGATTTACAATAAATTCTCAAAGTCAGCTAAAATCGCTGCGTCACTGACACAAGTGCCACGCCATTGGCTGATTTGAACCTGGCGCGCTCTGTAGTTACTGCTGCCACCGCAAGAGGCTATCACTTGCTCGCGCGCGCGCGCGCGATCGCACTGAATGTACCCCAATGGCTTTGCCCGACGGCGCACACGACGAAGCTCAACCCGTCGAGTGCGCTGCAGTTTGCAGCCACGGCTGGGTGTTCGATGAGTAGAGGACGCAAGGCATGTGGTGAGAAGGAGGGTATACATATAAGTGCCCCCATAGCGGTCTTGAAAGACGATGCGTCGCTGAATTTATTGTGCGAATGATCTGATAATGCTATAGCCTAAACGCTGACAAAACTTCAAAAAACCGTTTCAGGGTCCCTTTCACACTATCGAGTTAACACACTGATCTAAAAATGCGCGATGCTTCACTACGCAGCGTACAGTATACCGAGTTGGACAATCGCAGAACACCCTGTGCGGCCGTGCAACTGACCTGGCATGACGTTGGCGTATAAGTAGGTGATATTGTCACGTGGTCTAGCCCGCGCCGCACGTGCGAGTAGCCGGGTGGCGCGGGGCAACCTCAGCGTCTGCACTGGACTCTAATAAAATTGTACTCTCTCTCACGTGGTCGTGACGTTGAAGAAAGCGGCAAGAAGACTGGGAAATACGAAACTCTTTATTTGGGCGAACTTAAGCCCTGAAAATGAAAGCTCATAGTAAAAGCGATGCACTGATAGCGGCGGGAACAGTCGTCGGCCGTCGAACAATCTGATCTGCGGTTAGGCGCGTCGGCATTTATACATGTGCCATCGAACATTCGAGTCTTATCGCTGGTGGTCGCGCTAGTTCCAGGATAAGCTCGACTGTTCGCGTTTGCGCGCTCAAGCCTATCAGAAGATTCTAAAATAATCTGGATGGTTCCCAGACATTCGGGCGCGGTTTGCGAAAAGCAGTGGCTATATACGTGTAACGGACCGGTTACATAGATATATACAAAAAGGAGCGCGCGTGGCAATATTGTGAGCACTACGGCAAGCGCGTGGCAAAAAGCTTCAAACCCGACGCAGGGCCATTGGAGGCGGCTGCTGTTTGAAACAAAGTGAAAACTTTCCACTTAGTTTCAAAGGCGCCGCGGTCTCGATATTGCTGATAAAAATTGCAGCTGATTGCGTATCACGGTTCAGTCGCAAATACAAAGGCTGGCATGCCAAAGAGCGCGGCAGTGTGCTGTCTGTAGCTCCGCACAAAATACCGCCTTTCCATTCGCTTGTATGTGTGTGTTTAACACATAAAATCAAGATACAGCAAAGTATGATTTTGAGAAACGGTATATATATAGGCTACTGCTCCTCGCTGCGCGTGAGCGCTACAAAAGGTGCTACAATATCAAGCTGTTTTTCTTTGTGTGATATATTTCGCGCATCGTAAGAACAGACGCGTGGTGCGGGTCACAACAGTTCGCGGAAAAGCTTCATCCTTCTAACTTTATTTTTGAAAGCGCCATCCGAGTATCGGTCGAATTGGGGTTTGAGGCTATTCGCTACGCGCTCGCTTGTTCCCTGTCATAGTGCTCACGACAGTACACTAGCGAGCATTTCCACGGCGTATGCATAACACGGTTATACAGAAGCATACACGCACAAACATAGACGCACGCGTGCGCGTACGCCTCAGGCAAGTTTTATTATAGCATCGCTTAAGATTCCGACACTTCGTTGGATCTGCCACTTTTCTTTTTCCTTTTTAACAGCGAAGTTGTTTAAGCCGACCGTAAAAACTGTGGTGTGTCGAAATAAACTATTATCCATCATGAACGGGTATGCGCCACAGAAATTGGGCAAATGCCTCTATAGAGGCATTTGCCCAATTTTTGTGGCACAGCGGTGAGTATATTCACCGCTGGTCCCCTAAAAATGAAGGCGACAGACGGGCGGCAAACAGCAATTAGGATTTCTAGACAGACGTAACCAGTAATTGAGAAAAGATTTAATAAACCGTCGGGATTAACCCAGTGATAAACACCGTGGCCGCGCCTTTCGGCTTCGCTGAAGCATCTGTACGGAGTGCTTCAGCGGTACGTACGACGAGTGAATACTAGGGAACGAGAAATTCAACGGTGGCTACGAGAAGACCCCGAAGCGACGGAAGCCCTACACTCTAAGCCGAAACTGGGCAAAATTGGACTAACGGCAGTCGTTAAACCAAAGGATCAACGGTTCGTCCAACAGGGTGTAAATGCGAGACAGTGCGTGTCGTGCGCAAACGCCCGGCAAGAAGGGGACCAATGGGGGGTGTAACTGCGCGCCGATCGCCTGCTGCCGCCCTGCACTTCCCGGGCCTGTCGGCTAGCACGATCACGAGTTATATGGCTTACACGCCAGAGTGAAAGCGAAGCACTATTACAACGAATAGAAGCAGTTATGAGAGTCAAGTTCAACTCGCGCCGGCGCACACAGCGAGCGAGAGCGCTCACCCACGTTTCTTCTCTACGAGCTGCCGGACCCAAACAAGTGCAAGCCTTCGAGCCCGGACACCGCGGATAACTCGCTTCAATGTACCGAATTGGGAAGAACTACGAAGAACACTGTCAGCGCTAACAAAAGTAAGCTTTTCGTCAGAGGTTGTATTCCCGCAGAGTCAGCGGCTACAACTACGAAGCGATACGAAGTAGGCTTCGCTACGTTGTCGGCACCAAGCCGGCCGGCGGCCGGTGAGAGTTCGTTGCCGGTGGAGGTGAAAGAAACGTTGCGTAGAATTTGTTTCACGGAGAATGATGTCTTCTGGAATAAAGTACAGTTCAATCTGTGTCTTTCTCTCCATGCGACAACTGTTATCAAACATCTAGCGTGAAGGCGAGCGCCGATACGAATCAACGTGCGGCCGGCGGTGTACAGCGAGCGACGAGCACGGTGAAAGAACCGTGCCTGCGCGCCGTCTCGTCGTTGTAGGTATACATACATCTACATCACTCTGTAAGACGCCGCCGACAGCGGACATCTATCTTTAGTTTGTATGTAAAATAACGACAACGAAAATTGCACAGGAGACGCATGTTGTGATCGCCAGCGGTCGTTTAACTCATAACTGTGCTCCTCGTAAAGGCCTAGCGACGTTGTCGGCAAGAAGCCGGCATTGGCGGTACGCCTCACTGCTTCGCCGGCGTTCCTGCATAAGTGCCGCTTCTATGCTTGTGTGTGAATAAGTGCATTTTACGGACTTGTGCACCAGCATTGCTAACGCTGGTTCGGCCGACACGATAGAGTACCAGCTGATAATTCGAATTCGCTGACTGAAAGGAGGGTTAAACGTCCGGCGGGTTCATATTAAAAGATCGGTGTGTTGCGGTGCTACCATTGAGCCCACGAAAGTTTACACTTACGCTGCGAATGTTTATTGTTTTATTACTTCGAAGCGAAGTCTGCCACCAGCACCACATGGGAGGTCAAGATACTGTGCCTATATATAGCCGATGGTTGCTTTTCAGCTGTGTAGCGCGGGCGGTAGGTATGTGTGGTGTTTAGATTGCAATGGTTGTGTGTGGTTGTATGTCTGTGCACTGTGTCTGTGTGGTGTATGTCTATGGCGCAAATAATGCATCATTCAATGCTGATTCAGTTGGAAATAACAAGAATTACGCCGACATAGTGAAGAATCGCCATCTTTTTTTTTTCTCGGTTAGTCCCGACGGTTCAACTGTTAGACCCTTGGGAGCATCCTACGGGGACCAACATTTAAACCAACTGGAGTAAGTGCTAGAGAGTAAAAGTTGAACCCCTGTAGTTACTCCCGCAGTTGGTCCAAAAATGGTTCAAAATCTGTGGCAGCCCATTTAGACCCCTGAAGGACCAATGCCATACCCCATTTTAGTCCTTTTTGGCTTAGAGTGTACGCGAACGACGACGTGCCCGTAGATCTATGGGTGGTGCGAATAACGCTCGGTGTCAGCGCGAGTTTCTGTCTCTGGGGTTTGGACATCCGTGTCAGGAGCGTAGAAATCCCCCCCCCCCCCCCCCCCCCCCGCGAAATAAATTTCTGGCTACGCCAGGGGAGTGAAACTTTCTATACCATCCATTGAACGCGGTATTGGCTCGCAGCGCCAGAGGAACACCTGGTGTTTGGGGGCGGTACTAAAACATGGCGGCGCATTGCAGACACGCGCTGGGGGGGCGTCATCTTGATGAGGACGTAGGATCCGAGTAAAGGGGGGGGGGGTCGATTTAGCGCCAAGTTCAATTGAGATGCATCAGCAAGCCAAATTGAGCGAGTGGAAGGCATTCAGATGGCGAGCGCGCGACCTCCTTCCTGTTGCGCAACCCGTCACATGATCAAAACGGCAATCGCTGCGTTCTGATTGATGAAGGCTTGCCCTTCCACCTATTTTGGCAACACTTATTCTAAGTAAGACCTTGTTTTTGTTTACGTGTACAAATCAATTAGACAAGAATAAAGAGCAGAATTTGTTTGAATGTTTTATTGCCTAAACGTACCATTCATGCAGTAAAACACAACTTGAATATTTTACGTTTTTGGTCAGTCGCACACAAAAGTCGCATCCTGATATGCCGTGCAAGCGCAGAAAAACAAAACTAGCAGCATGCAGATGGTACCTTTCGTCCACCGGGATCCGAAAGAATTTTATGCCGGTGTGGCCTGAAGAATTTCGACACCACTCAGCACAGCACGATTTGTTATGACGGCGCGAATCCATTCATGCGTCTGTTTCGCTGAAGCTTGCAAGGGTTTCGCTGAAACAAACTTTACCTTTGGGACACCGTAGGACGTAGCATACATGGGCGCGCGACAAAAAACGCCCCTTTTTCGCCGTGGGAGATATAGGACGGCGCAGTTCCCGTTTTCCACTCCGGGTGACGCTCGTATTTTCGCAATCTCGAACTGCAACCTTTAGGTTCACTTGCGTAGTAAAAACTCCGGAGTTATTAAGTAACCTGGTAATAATGATAAAATGGAACAACAACGTTCATTTATGCTCGTAGATAGTACAGCCCCCAAACATTAGGATCGCTGCGGTCACGGGACAGAAAAACCGCGAAATTTCATCGCCCTGGCTACGCCCCTGATCCGTGTCGTGCCTGTCGTGCCTGCAGTGCCTGTGGTTTTAAGTTGAACCTCTCTGCATGCGCTGAGAAGCAAGAAACAACACACATACTTCAGAATCGTCTAGCTTCGCTGTTTCAAGCCGTGCGCGACTTAGTGCAGCTTCGCCATTTTTTTTTTTTCAGTGGCTGCCACACAAACTGCTTAATAATATTTATCCCTTGCCGGGAAGACAACTTCTGTGTCTTACCTCACGATGGCCTTTTCCAGACGTTGACGCAGTGTGCAACCGCATCCAGGCGCGCGGGCTATAGCCGGCATTGCTCTGTGATGCGGCAGCAATTTCGGACTCTGACGTGCACGGTGTGCCCAGGAGAAAGCGATGCCTAATAGACATGCAGATCCGCGTTGCTTGGAACCAGAAATGATGTTGGTAAGCGCCTTTGTTTTGCCTGCTGTGCGCAGTATAGGCGAAGTTATGCCTTTTTTATGAGACCGCGTATCTCGGAACAGCCACAAAGCGAGCACTGTTTGTTCTGAAAGAGTAAGGCGCGTGTTATCAGCCCAAATACGTCATTCTTTGGCACCGAGATGCCTCAATCGCCCCGAGGCCGAGCGCATATTCGGTTAAACAATGGCACTCTTCAACGTTGCCACTCGTGCGTAGCAGGTCTGCATGTCTATTAGGCCGCGCATGCTCCTGGGCAAAGCACGTCAGGCACCGCAAGAGCGCGGCAAGCTGCTCGCGCGTTCTACACAGACGTGGACGCGGCTGTACTGCATTGGGTACAACGGCTGTCTTCGCGCGACGGCCTTCCTGCAGATTCACCTTGAGTAATATTTGCCGCTGGGTTCGCTGGCTCGTGATTTCGCATTAGGAGCAGCGCTGATTGACAGAACAGGCACAGACCCGCCCTCGTCAAGCGTTGTTCCTAACTTTAGTGGTTTCTTTCTCGCTCTCACTACCCTTCCTTATAGGCGACATCTCCTCCTCGCCACTTATTTCTTTTTGAAGCACGTGGATGTCAGCACTGAAAGTTGATCCGATCAGGATTTCACGCTTTTCGTCTATACGCTGCTATGTCGGCTTGCGCGGTCGAAAACGCACAAAACGAAGTGAAATCAGTTGATTGCGCACGATAGCCATGCGAGACAATGCAGAACGGGCGAGCAACTGCATGACAAAACAGGTGGAGACAATTCACTACTGATATCCCTCGTACATGGAGAAATCTTGAGCTTATTTCTTCATGACGTCATGCAAAGAGATATGCTGGCGTCACGAACTGCGTCGAAAGGACTGGAAACGCCAGAAGGGAATATATAACGTGCTGGTTCTCTGTATCTTCAGAGGTTGTGTAGGGGCCCTTGAAGCCAAGAGGACCCGAAAATGAGCACCGCGCCTGTTCGCATCAGTGAAATCGATGAGCGTCTTGGAACCGATTCTTATGCTCGGCTACACACGCTACATTACACGACGTGCGCATGCGCAAGGCTTGCCAAGAAGCGCCGGAGAGAGCGATGCGCCAACGTGCAGTCGGCCACTCTTGTAATTTTCGAATGGGCAGCCTTGTAAAGCTTGCAGTTCGACGTCACACATGCAAGCTCAGCACTTGGTTTTCCGACATGGCTGATAGGATGACAGTACAAGCTTCTGCTTCCGCTGTGGCTTACCTGGTTCCATAGGAGTGCGCAGGGTCCTTCGCCTTAAGGGGTGGTGGTGGTTTCTTTATTGCTCCCAGAAAAAAAATAAAAAATAAAATAAAGAGGGGACCAGTACGAGGACTGGTTGCGCTATTTCAGAGGGGGAGGGGGGCAATATCTCATCATCATCCCCCCTCCCCCGTACAGCATGGTTCACAATGGGTGAAAAAATGAAAATGAAGCGATGACATGACTTGCGTCTCACAATGACCTGCCTTTGGTCCCTGGCTTTCCGGGAGCAGAAATGGGACGTAAACAGTTATTGGAATTCAACATGCGAGACCTTCGGCCGCCATTATTCTCATAAACCAGCGTGGCCAATCCCTGATCCTTAAACAATCACGGGACAGGTCCAACTGAGAAACGATATGGGGCAGACCTTGCGCCCCCCCTAGGCGATTAAAGGGGAGAAGGAAGGTATCGCCCCCCACCCCCCACCCCTCACCCCTCGTGCACACGCCTATATGCCTGGTTCTGTAGGGCTGTATCCAGTGTTTGGCGATTGAAACGTGGTACACGGAGCGCGCCACTGTTGGTGGTGGTGGTCAGGGCCGGATTAAATGTGCGGAGGGCCCGGTTCAAAAAAATAAGGGGGGCCCCTCCCCCCTTGCCCCGCCCCCTTTCTTTCCCACTTTGTCATCTGGTCATGCTTGAGACTTGACGCTTTTTAGATTTAGCTGCAAAGAACACAAGCCATATTTATTCTAAGCCTCTCCGGAGTGTGTAATATCGCCTGGGCGTTTTCTTTCATGCGGAACACGTGGAGAGATTGTCATCGTAATAATTAACTATATCAGGAGACGAAGACACATCGACAGCATTAAGATTTGTCTGGTTCCTTGGATCATACTGAAAGAAGACTAAACTCTGCGAGACAGGGGCGTAGCCAGAAATTTTTTTCGGGGGGGGTTCAACCATACTTTATGTATGTTCGTACGTGCGTTTGTATGTGTGCTTGTATATATACGCAAGCAAAACTGAAAAATTTCGGGGGGGGTTTGAACCCCCCCAACCCCCCCCTTGGCTACGCCCCTGCTGCGAGAAGTTAAGACGAAAAGAAGGAATGCATACGACACTTAGAAGTGCAGTCCAAGCGCCGTGTGTGTTTCTTCCATTCGTCTTAACCTATAGCGTTGTTTACCCTTATTTCAAGAGAGGACATCTTCCCTCGAAAATCAGGGAGCGCCTTTGTGAAAAATAGCTTCCTCTATCTGCTTCAGCTTCACTGATTCGGTAGCGCACGCTTTGGTTGCCTGCGTGCGAGCACTGCCGAAGTTGACAGGTGGGCCTTTTTCAGAAACTGTTCGCACGTACTTACAGTAAATACGCTACCAATCGTCTAGCTACTTTTGATTTCATACAACACACATTTAAGCTCTTCTAAGGCAGCATTTCGATATAGTGCAATTATGCATATTGTATATGCCTACTGATCACAACAAGTAATACAGATGGTTTAAAATTAAAATATCTTCAATATGGGAAGGGGGTGGGCCAAATCTTTCGGAAAAGGTGGCGCCTATAAAAAATAAGATCCGTGTAGAACTTTCACAAAAACGTTTTTAATAAGACTCGAAAAACGACCACACATATTTTCATTTATGCACAAATCGGTCGCTTTTAAACATGTAATAGGGTTACATTTTTGCAGGCAATATTCACTTTCATAGGGCTATAGGAGAAGGAAACACATTCATTGCACACATCTTTTCTGCGTTTAAACTGCGGAATATCTTGATATTTTTACGAAATATTTCTTCTTAAACACAGTGTACGAAATTGGTGAACTCTTTCGCAGAAATGCAACCTTGAAATGGGGCGTGTATACCTATTAACATGTTCTCTGTTTTCATTATTCTTTTAAGTAGAGAAAGAAGGTATGTACATTTCTACAAGCGTTTTCGTGTCTTTTGCTGAGACAGTTTGTTGATCAGCTCTTCAACATTTACCCTCCTAAGAACCTCCGTCTCAACGCTCAGCAGTGACAAATCACTGAGGCGGCTGTCGGTCATCGTTGATCGAAGCCTGTTTTTGATCAATTTCAGTTTGCTGAATGATCGTTCACCAGTGCAATTTGTGACCATTAAGCAAAAAAAAAAATTCTAAGAGCCACATGGACATCAGGGAAAGAACCTTCAAGCTTTTCACGAATTAGAAGTTCAAAAGTGTTAAATAAAGTTCAAAAGTGATGCTCAGTTGAAGACCCCCACCTCAACGCTCAAGCAATTGCGGTGAGGGTCTGCTGGCGGCCAGATAGTGGATATATGTTGCAGATATTTCCTGCGCACAACCTTTACCAAGTGATGGTCTCTTAAGTTTCCCTATATAACCACCAAGCAGGAATTAAGACAGAACGGCAATGCCAGAAGCAAAGAATCGAACTATTACTCCTTCGGAGTCCTGGCATAATCAGATTTCCGTACCATACAAATATTTCATGGTACGTTGTTTACACTATAATGAAAGCATACTATAGCATACCTATGCGTCAGCTTCATACCGGTTATTTTCATTCAGCGCATTAAACGATATTTCAAACAGGAACCACTCTCTATGCGCCTTCGCATTGCGTGTTGGACCGTCTGCTAAAATTCTCGTCAGGCTGCTCTATGTGTCCATCCGCTGGATCAGCTCCTTCCCTCTACACGATGCATGGTCTTGGGCGAGTAAAAGGTTTTTACCACAGACTGCAGAACTGTGAGCTGACTTCAAGAATATGCACGTTATGCAACGAACAACCTCTTACAAGCATGTATATTGATTATTGAAATAGACAATCTGTTTCTATCAGGGGAATCCAGCAGGAGGGTTAAACTTTTTCGAAAAAACAACGAAGTCGGCCATTTTTTCTGGCCCATGGGGGGCCCCCTAAAACCGGAGGGCCCGGTTCATTTGAACCCTTTGAACCCTGGATAATCCGCCCCTGGTGGTGGTGGTGGGGGGGGGGGGGGTGACGGCGAGAGCGACAGCCTTAGTGACACATGGTGACCGCATCCGGTAGACAGCCGTTCAGTACTGTGCTTCTTGGTGGCGCATGTGCAGCCCCGCGCGAAGTGGCTTGAGCTGGCGGGCGTGCTTTACGCACGGGGGGCGCCACCGAGAACCACAGACCGGTCGACTGTGTACCGGATGCCGTCACCATGTGTCACTAACGCTTTCAAACTCTTTGCTGAAACATAAATAGATTTCGGCGTGCCTTGTAGTTCACGCACTTTCTCACATACTTGGGAGGAAAAGCCAATATGCATCAGAAAGATAGCACGAGACCAATTTTTTGCATGGCCGCTACAAGTGCAGCAGTTCTTGCAGACACCGCAGTTGTCTGCAATGTAAAAAAAGAACGCAAAAAACGCCAGGCCTGCGCTGAAACCGCAGCACTGTCACAGCGAAAGCTGGAAGAGCGGCGTTTCTAGAGCCCGTTAAGCTCTCTTGGGGCTACAATACAAGTACACTAGAAAGGTACCCACTACGTCATAAATCACAATTTTTGTGAAGTTGGGAAGCACCTACTTAGCCATTATTCGTCATTCTGCGGAGAAGCGAGGCACCAGCTACACGTCTGTAAGGCATTATGTGCACTTCGTTGACGCGACGACTGATGACGATGAAGAATTATGGCTCAGCCCTTTGTAATGGGTTGGAATCTATAAACGGCCCACCAGTTATATAATTTGCATTGGGTGACGCCCGGTCGCTATTTCGCTCTCCCGTCATGCTGTATAACAAACGTTGACGTGGGAGAGAGATGGGGGGGGGGGGGGGGCAAGAACTTTACTGAGACCCCGAGGAAATGGATCATGCGCTTGTGGGCTTCCTTGACAACCTATACAAGTGCACTTGCGAGGAACCCACTACGCTATAAATCATTGTATTTTTACTGAGACCCCAAGGAAGTGGATTATGCGCTTATGGGCTTCCTTGGCAACCAATACAAGTGCACTTGCGAGGAACCCACTAGGCTATAAATTATTGTAATTTTTGAGAAGTAGGGCAGCAGGCACTGTGCCATTTTTTCGTCATTCTACGGAGAGCGTTGGTACCTGCTAAACCCATGTAAGGCATTATGCGCACTTTGTTGATGCTGTGCCTGATGACGATGAAGAATTATGGCAGAGTCCTTTGTAATGGGTTGGAAGCATTCAACAACCTACTCGTTGCGCAATTCGCATTGTGTGACACCTGGTTACAGAATTCGCGTTGTGCGACACTTGGTGCTTATTTTACTCTTCTTCCACGCTATATTGCATATGCTAATGTGGTTCCTTCCCGACATGAAGCCTGTATAGGACCTTTTTGCAAAGCAGTTTCAAGCACCGGCATGGCTCAGAGGTTGAATACTGGGCTCCCACGCAGAGGGCCCAGGTTCGAACCTCGTTCCATCCTGGAATTTTTTCTTATTTCGTTTTTTTTTTTCTTATTTCGAGCGATACTGGTTACGGACACCGGCGGCGGCGGCGGCGGCGGCGGACAACTACGGCGCCAAAAACGGCCGGTGAAATGACCTCATAACAGCTTTCGCTGTAAAAGGGTGTCTTTTTGACCACAAAGAATATTCTTCATGTGGCTTGCTTGCGTTTTCGTTCTTGAAAACTCGGAGCTCGCCAGTTTCCATAGGAATGCTATGTCCCGCTGATAACGCGCACGCCGTTCGTGACCTGGAAGTACTGGGCGCGCAGCAATAATGCCAGGAAATGCACGCAAGATAGATGAGGATTATCGTTGAGGGACAAAAAGTCACCTTTTTTTTTTGCTTTTTTGTTACGCAGCCGGGGCATCCGCACATTTGTGTTACTACGCAAGTAGTCCGGTAGCTTGCAGCCAATTTCTGTTCCAGTTTCGGTTTTGCTTGCTCGCAGCATTTGTCGACAATTCAGGTTGACAGCACCTTACCCCAGTATAGACGTTGCAGATAACTTGCTGGGTCTGTTTTGACAGCCACTTTCAGTCACCTTTCGAGTATGTCTTTCTCGGAGAACGAAATGGCGACTTTTCGGCAGCACATAGTCCAGCCCGCATCGGGGACGCCATGTTTACTGCGAGAACAGGCGCGCGAAAAACGTGGTGCTGTCCAGGAAATGAAAAAAAAAAATATATAAAAAAATATATATATAAAGTGCGCAATAATTTGTTCCACCGACGGCTTCCTATACTTGTGTTATTTTTATAATGAAGATATCTTTACTTATTCGAGCTAGATAACTCTGAAAATTGGAAAATAAAAAAAGGTACTATTTCATGGCGCCCGCGCAGGCAAGCGTTTCGGTTCTTTAGTTTCCACAGTACTGCTACGCTTAGATCTGCCAAGAAAAGTTGTCGCCAAGCTCTCTCGCGTCACCTCCACCAAATGGAGCTTGAGTTTTCAGATTTCAAAAGAAAATATATGTAATGAAACAATTTTTTCGAGTATCTCGAACCCCACCCCGACGCTATCATAACGAATTCGATATTTTCTTTTCTGCTTTTCATTTCATTTCATTTATTAGTACCCTCAAGGCCAAAGGCATTCCAGAGGGGAGTGAGTAAAAATAAAACAAGTAAAAGCAAACAAAAAATGCAGCAAACAGTAAGGACAATACAAGTTGTTCGGCTCATATTTATACAGTGTTAGCTAATGTTGTTTTAAATAGTTGATGGTCTTCAATGGCGGCGATGCTTCCGGGAAGGCGGTTCCAATCTTGTGATGTGCGTGGAATAAAACTATGATATAACAGTGATCAGTATGACAGGAAATGATTCCAACTTTGCGGGAGTGATCAATGCGAACGGAGTGGTAGGATGGTTTAGCGATTAGTTCATTACGCAGTTGGCTGTTATGGAAGTAAATTTTGTGGAAAAGGCAAAGACGAGAAAAATAACGGCGTGAAGCAAGTGACGGTAGACTGAGAGTTAGTTTCATGGAGGAGATACTAGCAGTTCGGTTGCAGTTGGGGAGAATGAATACTTTTTCTCGAGCAATATTTTATCCTGTCAACCCATCTAAAAAGTGTTGCCCCGCTAATCTCGACGACGCGGGTTCGATTCCCAGCCCCGTCGGTTGGCCCCGTCGGGACGAAATATGACGCACGCGTACCCAGGGGTGGTGTCAATAAACGTTTTGTTCTCCTAGTAAATTGAGGTGGACCTGAAAAAATCCCCCAGGTGGTCAAAATTACTGAGGTGCCGCTCACCACAGCGCGCTTCGTAATCGTACAGTGGCTTTGTCGTGCAAAACCACAGAATGTGACTCAACATGATACATGTAATGCAAGGTCGTTATCGCATCTTCTATGCTGCGCCGTTTCCGCAGTAACTTTACCTCATTTCAACGTAGTTCCATGTCATCATTGCTGACCAGTCCGCAATATCAATGCATCGTAATAAAATAATCCGATCACAATAATTAGGCATAAACCCTCACAATAATGAGAAGAAATACATTCTTTGTTCGCGTTGTTGTCGTTGATGATGATGATGATGATGAGTTGTGGCCGTACCCTTTAGATCGGGTGGACGCATGATCGCATCCTAGCCGGAGAAGAAAAAGAGAGAAAAAAAAGAAAAAAAGGAAAAAAAGAAGGAAAGGCAGGAAAGCTAAGACAGAACGGGGCGGAGATTGCAGTCATCGTCTCACTAATGTCCACCACATTCGTAGACGGGCCTTCGCAACCGATACTAGAACCGATACTGCATTGTAGCGTCGGTCCTCAGACGACTCAAATCCCAGTGCCAGTGGGAGCGTGGGCCCTCTGTTGGTCGTGGCGTCAGTTGCGTACACTTGAGCACGGCCGGGCTAGACTGCACGCGCGCGCTCGCTTCTTACGGCCTTCGCATCGGGTGTAGTACATGCCTCTCGCCGCTGCTTTGAGGGGGGCGCTGCGACCCTGACCCTCCTCCGCCGCTCCGTGCAGCGCGCGCAACGCCGGCACATGAGTTCGGGCGCGCTTCTTCACTCACCGCGCGTTGAAAAACAAGTTGCCTAATCGTTGAAGACGCACAAATGGTTTATTTTGATTTCTTATATGCGCAACGTGCATCGAGCTTAAGCTTATCGAAAAACGTATAAATGCAAGAGCCGGGAGTACAGCTCTCCGCCATCAAACGTGTAGACATTCTAAGGTTTAGAAATAAATATTTATTGCTCGTAAGCACTCGCAAATAGTTGAACCCTTTCAAGTGAAAACTTTTCCGGACTTCACAAATGTCTCGTTCACAACCTAAAATGCTTCCTAGTCGACTTGTGTGCGTAGGTGGAAGGTTTGTCGTTTGCGTCAGTCAGTTGGTTTAAGTGATTGACGAGGAAAAATCTTGGGAATTTTTCGGCTATGAGATCTGCGGATCGTCGGGAGTGGCTGTCGTCAACGCCTTCAGGGCAGCTTAAGATGGGAGCGCGTTGCAAGTAGGGCTGGACTGCTGTTTTTCCCCAAACTTCCAGCACATTCCTGCGTGGCAGGTGTTCAGAGGCCTTATCGAAAAAAGACCACTATCTTGACCAAAAGAGCTAGAAACTCAGGCCTCGGGTAGTGTAGTTCGTTCCTGTCTTGTGCTCGCAGTAGCTTGTACAGCTGATGCTGCCTGTTGTTGGTCGTCAGCAGCGCAGCGCAAGTCACAACCGAGGTCTGTAATAATAATAAGCGACGAGGAGAGTCTGAAAAGTGCGAGTAACTTGAGCGGTTGTGCGTTTGAGCGGTGCGATTAGAGCGGTTGTGCGTTGTTAGTAGTGCGATTTGAGCGAATATGCGTATGCGACTTTGTGTTATGAGTTTTGCGTTGTAACCAAGTTGTTGAGAATTAAATGTAAACTTCTTTTTCCCTTTTAACTGTGTGTCGTGCGTTGCGTTTTCAATTGTGTCTTATTTTACGGCCCAGCCATCCTGACGCTAACAAAAGGAACGCGAAAGAGCTCGGGGTCTCCGGAATTAATGTTTCCAGGTGGTGTTAACACCTTGACAATGCACACCACCACTCTCGGAGCGTGCCGTCCGAAGGGGTTATTCAGCAGCAAGAGTCCTCTCTTGTTTTTTTTACTTTCTTTCTCCCTATACGCAGTTATTTTCAACCCTTAGAGATACAACTCACGTACGTGTTTCAAAGAGCTGCCAAGCTGCAGACTGCAGCTTTTAGCCCTGAAAACCACTCCAAATATATTTGGAAAAATAAAGAAATAGAAAATAGCTAGCAAGGGGAAGGCGTGCTCGTCATTTATGTAAGCGACCTCTCTTAATTGCGCCCTCGTTGTCCAACGAGACCAAGGGCCAAAGGTATTTGATGCTCTCTGCTTGCAGAACAGGTGCACCGTTTTTTATCTCTCTCTCTGATCGTTGCCAGTGCTTCATGCCTCCTGCGTTATGCCTCATGATGGTTAGCACAAACGCAACACGGACGTAAAGAAGAAAAAATGACGGCACAAGCGCTATCTACCAACTGAATGTTTATTGGAAAAATCACAAATATATATGTCTAAGAAAGAGAACTGCGTGAGCTGCCCTTCTATCGCTTTGATTGATGAGGAAGTGTTTTTCCTGGAAGGGCGTAGTTTTGTTAGCATACACTTTTTTATCTGTCAATTATCTTTGGCGCATGTGCGGGTTTGTTGTTTTTTCTCTTTCTTTTACATATATATTTGTCATTTTTGCAATAATCATTCAGTTGTTAGATAGCGCTTGTGTCGTCATTTTTTCTTCTTTTCGTCCGTGTTGCGTTTGCGCTAACCATCATGAGCATTTTCCAACTCGCCCAATTCGCTACCCTCCTGCATTATGCCTCGTTAGCCGATTCTTCCACAGTTTTACTGAGTTTAAGCTCGTATTCTCCACGGGCACATGCATACCTACATTATGCGGCGAGCCGTCTGATAACATTAGTTTTTTTTTTTTTAAGAGACGATCCTCCCACTACCCCCGACTTCCTGAATAATCCCCCTCTCCGTCGTGAACCCCCATTCCGCGGTTTCACATCGAGCAACGCTCTTGTGCCGAGTGCGCGGCGCAGGAGATGCACGGTCAGGGTCGCAGCGCCCCTACCGCCGACGGGCGGCGAAACATACTGAGAAACTCTCCCATTGCTTTCGCGACGGGTGAGAAGGCCGTAAGAAAGGAAGCGCGCGTGCGGTCTAGCCCGGCCGTGACTTGAGAAGTATGTGTTCTGTCTAGGGGTGTGCGAATATCAAACTTTTCGAATACGAATCGAATACGAATATCCACCTTCGAATATCGAATCGAATATCGAATATCAAAGGAACGATATTTTATTTAACATGTAGCTATTTGAAGAAAAAAAAAACATTAACAGCCTGACTGGCAACACAACATACACTGCTATCTCCAGAACACAATGTTCAGGCTAGCACAATGCACATCACAACACAAGCAATATCACGGGCACAATGATGTAATGACTACATGTTATCATGAAGAAATATGAGTTGCTCCACATGATCAGGCAGCAGGCGCTCCCTTGTAACAGAGACAACCCCCCCCCCCCGCCCCTGCACCTGAAAAGGCACGCTCGCTTGGAACAGAAGTGGCTGGTATAGGGATGTATAGGGCAAAGCTTTGCCAGACTGGGGTATCTGAATGTGCCTACAGTGCAGTCACATGGGTCACTGTCTTTCTTCAGGAGTGGCCCCGCATAGTGAACGAGTGGTAGTGCGGCACGTTACGGCCGCATAATATTGAAAATGTACGGTTACATGATCGCCAACAGCGCTGCACGTCGGAGATGCACCAGCAATAAATCATACGTATTGGGGCGCTCGTCGCAGGCAGATATCGTGCCCCCGTTTACTTACGATGTTTATCGCTCCTCTCGGCAACGTTTTTAGCTATACGAACGCAGGATAAATGTGGAAGACGAGTTATTTTATGCATGATAATCGAATCGCATATTCGATTTTGTCGAATATTCGAATTTATCGAATATTCGAAACTTTTCGAATACACGATTTCCGAATCGAATACGAATATTTCGAATGTAATATTCGACGAATATTCGAAACTTTCGAATATTCGCACACCCCTAGTTCTGTCGTCTCCTCCTCGCTCCCGCAGACCCTGCACAGTGCCATCTGTACGTCTGGATCGGCGTCAAAGTGTCGCCGGTAGGACAGTGTGCGAAGCCCTCCGCCCGGAGCCTCAAAGAGCAGCGTACTGCCGACACTATTATCGTATAGTGGCTCCGCGGGAGATTTCGGCCCTTGTGCTCGCAGTACAGTGCCATCGTGGTCTTCCTCTGTGCATTCGCACTCCACTGGGCGTTTTCCGCTTGGCGTACCAAGGTCCGTATGGCAGTCTTGCGCTCGGCGGCCTCATCCTCAGTGCATGCCAGGAAGCCGTATTTTCGGCGCAGGGTTTGCACACGGGCGCACCATTGTGTGCGGATGCCAACGATATTGATATATCGGAATAGTTTCCGGGCCCACCTATATGTGCTGCCATCTTCCGACAATACGCGCAACCCGCAGACCGCGCTTGAAAGCCTCCGAGATTGAACTCCCAACCCAAAGAATAGTTTTCTTTGATTCTCAGTTTCAGATCTCAAAGGCAATGCTCTTGCGTATTAAAAACGCCATACTTGATGACGCCCACGACGTAATAACCGCCATACTCGAGTTATCACGTTGTCATGGCCTCCGGGACTGACAACCCGGGGTCAGTCTGGAAACGAAAGCAAGGGTTCACTTGTTCAGTAAAACACATAATAAAACGGCTTATTAAAATACAGTGTGTTCCGGAACCGTTCACTTTGGTTGCATAGTAACAGATGTATGAATGCACGAATTCAAGCACCTCTCTGCGTGGGTTGATCAAATATTCACGTCCTCATCCGGTTAACAAAAAACTATCTCAAAGGATATGCTTTTGCTGGAGCCAGAAAAGCTACACAGAGCCCATGGAGGGAGAAAAAAAAATTCATGCAGGAGCCACTTTCCACGCTGGTACAAGCGTAACCCCCTGTCAGTAAGTTTGGTGGCGCCACCCCTTGTCCACATCTGGCAAAAAAGCAGAGCGGAACACATCCTCCGAGATCTGCCGATGCCCCAAATCTCGGAGGCCAGGTCACGGCACGTTGACGTCAGCTAAAACGGGAAGCGCGCGCCAGCTCAGTGTAAACAAATGCACGTGCCGGCGTGATTCCCGTGATGACATCGCGGTTATACAATCTTCGACGGCAATACCGAGCTAGAAGCATGACGTTGCCGTCTATGAGTGGTCTTCATGACACAGGTAAGCTCCGTTTAGGCTCCCGGTAGAATTTCTCCGAAACCCCACCACACGCAGAACTTCGACAAGCCTCATGCAGACGTCAACTTACTGGTCGTGCGGAAAGTGCATGGCCGGATTAAAGAAAACTACCGATACGAACTCTGAAAGTCAAACGTTGTTTGCATTTAATAACAAAGTGGCTTTTTGGGCTAGTTGGTTAAATGCATAAAAAAGTATCACAGCGCTAGCAGACAAGGACGAGAAAGACTTAATTAGCGCTCATCTCGTTGTGTCTTTCTCGTCCAAGCCTGCTACTATTATGATACCTTCTGATTGTCTACGTACCTGAAATGAAGTGGCGGGAATTAACCCACGTCATACCTGTCGGGGTCTGTCCTGTTTTGTGCCGCCTCTGGTTACGCGTGTGAGCCATTCGCGCCGGCGCCGTTCCGAGAGCTTCATCATGTCTGACTCGATGAGGCGCGCCTTCGGTATCTCGAAGAGGCTGCAGTTGCCTTGCTTCGTCAGCAACCTCATTGCTTTGCTTCGGGTATGACAGTTAGAGCTACAGTACACCACCAGATAACACCTATGCACCACGCATCGTGCCCGCACTAGAGTGGACCTACCAGCACCGTTCGCGGCTGTCGTGACGCAAAAAAATATGGCAGACTACCCAGAATGCATTACGCCGCCGCCTCCTCTCGAGGAAAAAAAATGCTCAACTTCGAATTCGAAACTATCCGTGCGCAAGCCTCACACGCCTCACACGAGCTCACCGTCTTCGCAATCGAGTGTTCCACAAGCGTTTGTGGCAAACTTTTCACGTAGAACTTACTGTGACGGTATTCAAGCTGGAAATTAAATAATTTTAATTACTTTTTTGAATTCACGCAGCGAGCATGGCTTTGTTTTGTGATTGGCATGGTCCGGGCAGTACCAATTTTTACCACCGCACACATGCCACTGGTGGACCTTGGAAATCACAGAAACTAAACTTAGAGTGGGCGAGAGAATTCCTTCAACATCATAATTATTTGCTGGCAGTAATTTTTTAGCAATATTCAATTAACTAAGTGGGGAAATAACTCTTCTTAGTGAGATAATTTTACAGGTAATTCGCTTCTGGCACAATTGGTAGCCATGCCATTACATGCAGCTACCAATTTGCACAGAACTTTGCAAAAAAATTATGTTGTTCAGTAGATGGACCAATATGTATGATTGATTGTTATGTGTGCAAGCTCTGTCATCATAGGACTTGCTGCAGCTGAGTCTTCTTCCATAGCGCAAAATATATTGCATGTTTGGCTACGTGTTGTAGAAAGGCAACTGTTTAAATTACTATCTGAGCAGATGTACAGACAAGTATGGAGGACGGTGCACATCGCAATGCGCATTGTAGTGCTTGAACGTGTGATCCATGCTTTACACACATACAGCTTTTAGGCAGGAGTGGCTACAAGATGGCCCATGATTTTGTGGAGGCATATTTTGTCAAAAAGAGAGGTCCAAAGTGTTGTCAGCAACACTTTCATTTTCTTATATTTCATGGAGATTAACCCGTCACAGGCCAGTTATGGCTTTTCATACCTGATGATGTCGCAACATGAGCCCCATGTGTTTCATGTGTTGCATAAGTTGTATCTCTGTTCTGCTTCTTGAAACATTACACAAGTTAGCAGTACATGCTTCCTCTGTGTTGTACATGTGTGTACGTTCATTTTTGTCGTGACTATTTCATGCTCACAGACTCTGTTTAGCAGACTACCACACCAAACTAGCCCAACAAGATGTCCTTTTGAACTGCACGAATTCTGCATTCATCCAAGCATTCCAGTGACTGGGTGCGCATTTCCTATTCTCCTTTTTGAGAGGAGCCAGACCGTGACACAAGAGGCAGGCAAATAACTGATAAAACACATTTATTTTGCAACCCAACATTAATATGTCACTGCACGTCACTTTCTCGAAACATACTGGAAGCACATGAAGAGAAAAAACATGGTGAGGCAAGCGACACGGTGCCGCATTCATCACAAGAACAGGGCGTTGATGCACCGTCGAGGCAATTCAAAACGATGCTACGTCACCACATGACCCACGCATCGATATTTGCACTGCACCATGGCTAAATCGTCTAGACGAACTCTGAACAATAATAGCGGTAATAAAAAGCCAGTGCAATGACTATTTACATGCTTTCGCACAGTTGTGCTGCTTGTCAGCTATGTTTTTAACAATATACAACACAGTTCATCAATATATTACAAACTTGCACTCACGCATCTTCCAAGGAATGGTCAACAAACATAATGCTAATAGCTTTTTACTGTACATGTTTAAACAACTGCCAGGGAAGAAAAATACATCGGGGGCATAGAGATTCTATGGAGGTGTACGTCGGTATGAGCATCTTGTTTGCGCAAGTTAGAAGAAATAACTCTGATTAGTTTGCAAAAATAACCATGCTTACGGGAGGTATGAGGTGGAACACAGACACGCACGGTTCGATCGACCTTATAATATTTTATGCCTGGGACAAGCTATCACAAAGGTTTACATTAATGGACTAGTTAACACAGCAGTGAGCGTACATCTTTTGCAACCTTGTCGAAGAAAACACCCACTCCGTTTTTTCTCCTAAAGTGGTGTGCCAGAAAGGAACTGGCTACTCGACATTGTCTAGGCGCAATCACCGTCGCGAGAGGAGTCTCCTCGAGGGCACACCGTCGGATGAAAACTCGTCGAGCATAAAAAGTACACGCGCCATTTTGTGACTAGCTGTCTTTCTAAGGAAAAACTGTTTGTTCTCGTTCGTTAAGGCAAGGTGGGGGCCTCTACTGGCTTCTACTATAAATTTTTTAAAGACTTGTGCCCGTTGTTACTAAGACAGATGATTTACAATCATATGCACAGATGCCGGCAGCAACGCCCTAGGTAAAGGTGCCTACGGATGCACCTCTGCAAATGGGTAATCACAAGGCTCTCACCAAAACAGGCATTACTTCACCGTACAGTCCAGAGCCTAGCTCAAAGGCAATCGTGACGACCTTCGCTGCAGTAGAAAAATATTTTCTGTTTCCCCCATGAAACTCACCAGGCTCTGCTCGCAGGCTCCAGCCTTTGAGTCACCGTCTCAATCTCACTGATTTGTCTTTTTCTCTCCGTGCCTACCCTGCTAGAAAGGTTTCCGCATGCACAATTTCACGATTCTGCAAGTTGTTCGTATCATTCGTACGGATGCGACACAAACTGTCTACTGATACCGCATGAATGATGTGGAAGAATGTACGGAAATTGTCAGAATGCGCTTATAGATTTTCTTTTTTTTTTTCCTGCAGGGATGTCAGCGCATTGTATGGAAAGGATTGCCCTTAGATGATGCGAGTGTCAATGGCAATTTGATAATGATTTCCTAAAAGGCAGCTTCGACTCCGTAGTTGGCACACAGGTGTACGGGAGTGTTTTGTCGTGAACACTGTTGGCAAGTCGTCAGAGCACCTCTTGATTCGACAAATATATAAATAAAAATAAGTGCGACCATGCTCGAGCTTGTTGTTATCACACACTTTCCTTTCTTCAACAAGAAACACGGCTCTCATTCCACAAATCAATGCTGCGTTCACGAAATGGGTACGTCGAGACCCTCAGGAGAGAAAGATCTGTCTCTCTCGGTAACAGTACCTTTCAATGCTGTTAACAGGATTGCCACCTTCGTAGTTTTTATCCTCTCAATGCAAAATGTATCTCTCGTGCAACCTCACAACTAGTGTTAACTTGCGGATCTTCCCTTCAGCGCTTTTGGATTAATATTTGAAAAGCTGCACCATGAGAACATCCACAAGTTCGAAAGAGACTCTCGAAAAAGGACAAACGCTCCACTAAGCTGGACAAAAAGTGCAATCACAGAGTTTCACTCTCTACTGTTGTCAGTTCCAATGCACGTCATTTACATGCTTTCATGTGTGGCTACAGACCCGCTCTGCACTCAATAAAGAGTATTGTTCTTTTTTTTTTAGAGTGTATAAAATTTATCACAACTTTACTGTATTTTTTTTAATGTGAAGGGCCTTAAAAACAGCCTAAAAACATATTCAGTGCAGAAACCTATACGCTTTACGTTAGCGTCCACTATCAGACTTCTGAAAGCTCGGGTTTTCCCTTTTATTTTTCTTTTTTTCTTGCGAAAGAGTGGTGGAAACTGCCAGGCGAGGCAACTGTCAAGTAACCATGCAGAAGTCGCAAGTGGCGTGTCTAAGACGCCGAAAGTTTAGTGAACGGCGATTTCCAGAGTCTCAACTTATTTCCGAGAATGTCGGCTTCGTCGTCGGCTACGGCAACGACTGTCCGCCAATCTGTGAGTGGTGTGACAGATTGGCACGCAAAGACAAGAAAAGGCCACTCCGTGGTAACTTGCGCGGCTGATGTAAATATTTCAAGGCCTATCTCTTGTATTTAAAAATACCTTCTCAGCTTTGTAACTAGGCATCGATGCGGCGTGCGCGCAAATCCAACAAGAAAACAAAACCAGCAAAGAAGTCGGCAAAAGCGCGCAGCCTTCACTCTAGCTTTACAACAGTGCGAGAAACAACACCAAGATGTGGCATCACAGAAACACCCTGCCACACTGTGTTTGATGGGACAAATGGCAAATTGTCACAGATATTAAGCACCGCGAAAGTTATCCCAGAAACCACTACAGCCAATGTAAAGGCATAAATCATTTCCGTAAAGTGATTTCGTCAAGCATTCTGAAAGGCGATTACTAAAATCTGTAAAGGCAGTTACTAAGATCAACCTTGAGAAAACTTTAAAATGCAATACACTGTCACATAATGTCAAGAAAGGCAAATAAGCGGTTCACAGAAAACCTAATGACAGCTTTTAACATAAAGTTGAGCAGTCGCTATTGCTTTTTAAAAAATGTGACGAGGTGCGGCTAACTCGGAAGCTCCTCTGCCTGTCAGATTAGGACAAGTATAGTATATATTCTTTTTTTACAGACACAATGGCAAGATTCGCATCTCAACAATCACAACTCACTCATTAACTGTACAGGAATGGTGGTCAGACTCAACATGTGGTTAACAAGCGAAAAATGGCAAGTGATGACAATGTTGTTGCGCGTCGGCACTCATAAACCATGCAAGATGCGGGGTGGTTTCACAGAAACCCGCAGATAACAGTTGCAACCAATGCTCAGCCATAATCTTGAGTAATAAACTGCCCCTACGAAGAACATGAAAAAAAAAAAAAAAAAAAAACCTGCTGTAACGATAAATAGATGTACACGAGATTGGCTGTAATGAAAAGCTCTACGTCACTCGTTCCCACGCTTTACAGAGTGCTGCTATCTTTTGATCACCTTCCCCTAATCAACAGCATCTCGTAAGTACTCAAATGTACTTCACTTGTACGTAACTAGTGCCGGCTTTTTTCCGTTCTTCAACAAGTAGTGTTAGTTGCCAGCCTAACGAACTCAGTTGCACGCAGTAGTCTTTCACATGATCGCAGCACTCTGTTTGTCAAGAAAGACGTGGATCCAAACTTGAACGTGACGACACGGATTCACTCGGCACATCAGTTGACGTCAGTAGCATCACAAGCAGACAAGAGTCTGTCCAATGTTCGTCACGATCCGCAATTCAACAACAACCATACCGGTCACAGTTCGTCGAGCTTATTTGCAACTTCTGCAGTCTATTCGTTCCAGCGATTCCCCGTTACTTTTCTTGCAGCTTGCCCGCACTTTTTTTGATGCATTCTAGCAGCCACCCGATGTGTGCTACTGCCATTGCACACACAGACACACAAAAAAAAAACACCTTCATTAAAAGCACTTTGAAACACAAATCAACAACACTGTTCCCATCTTCAAAGAGAACACATTCAATGCCTTTGCTATAAATAGTTTTGTCTTTTGTGTTCCCATTTGATTAAAATGTGATTGTGATGAGCTGAATTTACAGTGAAGAGATGAACACCGTTACACGCTACATGCCTTTGCCACCAAAGCTGCGAGCATGAGAACGACGCTTAAAATGCGGCTACGTTTCTAGCCTCGTGCTACCGCTGCTTCCTGCCAGGCGCCGACTTCACTGGGGACCGCGTCTTTGACTTCTTGGTGTTTGGTTCGCTTCCGTCATCGGAAAGACTGGCTTGAACCGCGTTGCACTCTTCCGGTGTGGGCCGCTTTCTCCTAGACCGTGTGATGGGTCCTTCCGGATCGAGCAGCGGTTGTTGTTCTACGCTTGCCGCGCTCGCGGTTCGACTGTCGTCGGACGCTTCCGCCGTCTCTGGTATCGTCGGTAGCGAGGAGGCGGTGGCTTTTGCTTCCTTTCCTTGAGATTTTTCCGGCACGTCCGCGGTCACCACAAGGGCTGGCAACGTTGGAGTCTCCGGCTTGCCAGTCCTCGCCTGCGGAACAGTCAGGCCGGTGATGGCGAGGTCCCCGGTCATGGTCTCAATGTCGTCCGTGGTTCCGGACCCCCTGGGACATTCCGCCATGTCGGGAAGCGTGGAGAGGTACGCCGCGACCTTGGTCTCCGGGTACGTGAAGACACTGTCTACGCTTCGGGTCGAGTCATCACGCGCCGGCACAAAGCCCATTGAACGTGTTGACGCTGCTGTCGCAGAGTTGAGCGATGCCGCCGAGTGGGCCGATGACGTGGAGGTCAGGGAGCTTCCGCTGCTTGTTGAGACGGATGAATCGCTCCGCACATCCGCGGAGTTGCGTTTCAGCCTCCGTCGCTGGGCCAGAGGCGCGGCGGAGACGTCGAGCAGGCGGAAGCCACTGCGCGTGGCGAGGTGGAACGCGCCAAATGTGGCTCGCACGGCCGACTCCGTAGCGCGCGGTGAGGACGACGAGCTGAGGACGTCCGGTGTCATGAGCGGAGCGGACCAGACGCTGCCCCGAGCGTGCACCCAGGGGTGTGCGCGGAGCTCGTTCATGGTCAGCCGGTGCGAAGTCTCGACAGTGAGCAGACCACGGATGACGTCCTTGGCCTGATCCGAGACGGGTTCCCACTGGGGGCCGTTGAAGCTGAACTCGCCTTCGCGGATCCGCTGCATCAGTGCGGCCGCGCTGACATTGCGGCTCGGCGTCTGGAAGGGCGCCCGTCCGGACAGCATGGTATACTGCACATGAGCAACAAAAGAAAAAACAAAACAAAAATAACGGTTAGTGATTGCCTCAGCTAATATTACAGGAAAAGATTGAAGGAAGGAAATGTTGGGAGGTTGATATCTGGGCCCGCGCGAATATTCCAGGGAATATTAGTGTTCAAATTCGCTCCAACACGAATTTGAAATTTCTGAAATTTTGTGGTTTGGAGCCGCCATGCCATAGAGTGTGGAGCCACGATATGCCATGAAACAACCGGTTCAGGGTAAATGCGAACTGCCTGTGAAACCACACTTTGACAAGGCTAAATGTCATAGTAGCTGCAACAGCATGGCGAGTTGGGCTAGCTGGTTAACTCTCGTCGTGAACTTTTAATTTGAAACGCACCGGAGATGTGGACTCAAGATACCAGAGACTTCTCTCAGCAGAGATAGGTGTGCTGGCTGGGCCGATCGTTTTAATTGTATGCAAAGGATTGAGCTCGGACTAAGCTTTCTTCACTCTTTAGCGCTTTGCAAATCTTATGAGTGTCAAAGAAGCACTTCAGTGAACTTCATGCAAGTACCAGAAGCAACTGCAAAGGCTGCACAATGTCGCTAGGTTTAGAATGTGGTCTATGATGCCAAGCGCTAAAAAAACCCTAGAAGGTACCGCACTAAAAAAATGGACATTCCCTTTAACTAACACTAAGGAGAGCACAGGGAAAAGCATACGCTCTTACCTTTCATTCACTGTTCATTCACAACATTTGATTCAAGCTTAGTTCAGTGCAAATCACTTTAATGCTTACGTCACTGTTATATCATGTTTTGTACACCTTTACTTAATGTTATTTCACATGTGATTTACATTTAATTCACCTTGATTCACCTTTTTCACTTAGTGATCACTTGGAATCACTTGGCATATGACTGCTACTTTAGTTCACCTAAATTAACATTTCGTTCATCTTTAGTTCTCACCCAGACAACGCGGGTATGTGACACATGACTTTTGGTACCACTTGTGTTCTCAATGTTGGAGGCCATAATTTTTTTACTCGTGAGCCACACAAATAAAAGAAAGTGAGGGGGACGTACCAGAATGACACCGAGGCTCCAGAGGTCGCAGGACTCGTTGTAGCCGGCAGCAGCGTTGTTGCCCGGTCTGGCCTGCTGCAGGACCTCCGGTGCGGCGTAGCTCAGCGTGAAGCAGGGCGTCTTCATGAGCTGATTGTCCTGCGGCTTTAGCCGCGCAAAGCCAAAGTCCACCACCTTGATGACGGCATTGTCCGAGTTGTCTGTGAACAGCAGGTTCTGCAACGTCGAACAAAAAACAACACGTTTTGAATCGATTGTTAGAAGGAGCAAAACACAGTACTTCACCTCTTGTTCACTCGAGCAGCACGCACACGAAGCTTCGATAAAGCAACAGGCGTTCAGCCTTTGTCAAAATAAGTGAGGCCACCACACGTGTTAATGCAGTGCAAACTAGTATAGGACACCTACTCAGCCCCATGCTGCATCGGAACAATTCAGGAGTCCCAAGATATTCGGCAGCAGCACACTGCTCAAACATCGTGCAGCTGCAGGTCAGTCTTAATAAAGCAAGGATAACACTAGGACTCACAATAAATCTTGGAAGCTGCCACTTAATGCTGGAAAAAAAAAAGAACCTCTGGGGATCGCGTGAGCACCGCAGTCAGCGTCAGCTACAGCAAAATTTTAAAATGTGCAAAGAAGACAGGATGAAAACAGGAGCACAGATGCACACACATGCACACACACCTGTTTCTGTCCTGTCTTCTTTCTACGCAGTTTAAAATTTTGCTGCATCCATGAACCGACTGGCCCAACAACATGCCTAGCTTCAGCATCAGCTTCTTGAGCTTAGTGATGAAATCTAGATTTCTAAACTAAATTCCAGGGGTTTTGGGAGCTAATACGATTATGACATAACGTGAGTTTGAGCATGTCGGTATTCCATTTCAGCAATAGTGTGCAGCACAAGAAAAGGACACAGGACAAAGTGCGACGAGGTAGCGCCTGTCTTTGCCGACTGTTGCCCGGTCCTTGTCTTGCGTTGTGTGCTAGTGGTGAAATGATTGTGATGCGCGATGTAGTAGGGAAGAGGCCTTTGGGTTAATGTCAACCCACTGAGGTTCTTTGATATACACATAAACTTAAGAGAACAAACGTTTTTGCTCTTTTCATACTCATTGCGATGCGGTCACCTCAACTGGAAATCGAATCTAAGCCCTTCTACTTAGCAGCGCGAGCCCATACCCACTAATGAATACACAGGTGAATACAGAAGCATGTGACCATAAATGAAGTGAACATCGTCATTTTGACACCGAGAGGCTTGGTCTTGTCCAATTTTTGTTTTTTTTTTGCCCACTTACCTCTCTTTCAGTTGTAGATTTTGCTGGATGCACACTTATGAACAATGAAAAATCTGTCAATCATGCAGTGTTTAATCGTTGTCCTTTGATATCGCCGCAAACCATGTGACCGAGTGAATGAGTGCAGAGTCTAGCTCAAATGATCGAATCAATGAATGTCGTAAACCAAACAGCTAGCTCTTAGGTGAATCCTTATCAACTGTTTCACTCTGATTGCAGCTCCAGTACTGAAAGCTCATTCATTCATTTACACATCCTGCCATCTTGCATTGCAAGATGTGTTCCAGGAGCAAGTGCATGCATACATAAAGAACAAAATACGTAGAAGAACAAAATCAGTGTGAAATAATGAACACAATTGGGCAATTGGTTGGCAAATTCATGACACAATAACTCGTGCAAGAATAACCCGAGGTCATTCCAAATTTCGATGGTATGTGGAAAAGGAAAATGGTAGGGGGTGGGGGTGGGGGCAAGTGCTCTTTTTGCACACCTCTGCCAACACCCATGGCTGTGCAGTAAAATCGCCTGCACCTTCACCCACAGTGCAAGCCATACAAGGACACCACAAGAGCAACACAGCACAAGCAATGGTGTTCTTCTGGTGCCCTTGTTGTCGGGTTTGCGCCATGAGTGAAGATGTGAATCGACCGACTGCTACACTTCGGCAAACTCACCTCGGGCTTGAGGTCTCGATGAACAATGCCCCGACAGTGCATGAAGTTCACGGCGGAGATGAGGCGGCGAAAGATGCGGCACGCCTGGTTTTCCGTGAAGCGTGGCCGCCCGCGTATCCTCTCAAGGAGCTCCCCGCCGGTGAGCAGTTCAAGGACGATGTACGTGTGTGCCTGTGGGAAGTCATTTGGAAATTTAGAATCTTGCGTGGTAAGACCTGAATCGGCATTGAAATAAGGTCAGCCAGAGAAGCACGAAGTCGACAAAGACGTAAATAAGAGCTGTATAGCCGTCACACAGGCTATATATGAAGCCAACAGGTAATTAAGCCAAAAAAAGAGTTATTCTGGTCGCACCAGGTCACTTGGGTAAGCATACAAATATTATTACAGTACGGAAGTGTCTTTGTCCTCTCTGCTAGTATGAATTTTTGGCCATAGCATTATTTGAATGCGTTGCCATTTAAAATGTTCTTTTTTTCAAAGGACACTCAAAAAAACCTTACAGCTCTGCTGTTAAAGCACAAACATGTGTCTCAAGGCATTGCAGCTAGATGCATCTCAAGATGCATCACCAGCTGTATATCACCCAAAAACAATTACGCATATCAGAATACTCGAATCGCTAAAACTCTCTAATGTAAGTGTTGTCACAGTCTCTGGTCATAACAGCCAGGAAAAGAATCATAAGAAGCGGGAAGCTCACACATATAATTCACCCTACGGGAACAAAAGAGGACTTGCGTTTTCACAGTGTATTAGAGCCACGGAAAAATGTAACTACCAGGAACGTGCGAATGAGTCTTTACAGTACTTAGCAATAAGGTACTCTATATATCTAGCGAGTTATGCTTAAGGACAGTTCATCTTCGCAGTGAAGTGGGGGCTGTGGAGGCGGGCCTTGGGCACATTTGTGTTAATCTGCTTCTAGTCCGGCAGTTGCTGTTTCAGATTTTCTGGCTCACAGCATTAATGCATTTAGAAAAAACATATATCGGAAAAGTTTGAATGCGAGAGAGACATTCCGGATGTTCAGTGTCACATTTAGAGTATATTTCTCTTGGAAAAGTAAAGGGGGAAGGTTGCGGCCACACACGAATCAACACATGTCGGGGACACCGTGTTTACTGCGGAGAACACAGAAAACGTGGCACCCTCTAAGAAAAGGAAAAAAAAAGACAAGAAAAAGTTCTTGTAAAGTGAACAATAATCTTATTTTATCTGCGACTTCCCATAAGTGTTTTGGTTTCATAATAAATAAAACAGTACTTATATGACCAAGGCAAATCAGAAAATTATCAATTAAAGTTAGGTACAGTAGACTCTCAAGAAACGAAAATCTCTTAAATGAAATTACTGCTTAAATGGAACAACTGCCTCTAACATGATTGGTTTTGTGCTTGAATTCTGCACCCCTTTTCATCTCTCAGTAAACGAAACTCCTGTTAAATGAAACATATTTTCCTGGTCCCTTCAGCTTTCGTTTAACAGGAGTCTACCGTACTTCGTTCTGGCACGCTGGCAGGCCTGCATTTCGGTTCTGCAGTTTCCACAGCACTGCCAAAAAAAGTTGTTCCCGAGTATAGTAAACTGCGCAAGTCCTGTTTTCCTCGTCTTTGTGTTTTTAGCGCAGTTTTAGTCGTCATAGTAAACCAACTCACCTCGTCCTGGAAAGACTCCACAAACTGCACAATGTTGGCATGCCCCTGGCACATCTTCAGGAGCTGCACTTCCTGGGTGGTGTCGATGCGGCGGCTCACGATTTTGACGGCGTAGGCAAGGCCCGTCTTCTTGTGGACACACTTCCTGCGAGGTTACGAGTCGAAAAAAAAATCTCAGCATGCTACTTACAGTCAAGCGAACGATGCCAAACCCATTTTGAAGTATCCTCACAAATGTATTAGGTTACTCATAACGCTTCTAGTATTTGGAACACCCTGAAAGCATAGAGAGCGTTAAAGAGGGGCCGTGTTTGTAAGTGTAAAAAATACATAGTGAATTTGTCAGGAGGAGTCTTGAATCACCTGAGATCCTTCGTGGTAACAACGAATGTTTAGCAAAACACAAGCAGCAATTATAGCAAAGTAATAAGTACATGCTATATTGCCATAGTGTATACAGTATTGCAATAAAAGGAGCAAACTAGAGCTGTGCGAATAGCAGAATTTTGGGTGCGAAGCGAATTCGAATATTGAAGTGTGAGTGCGAATCGAATCGAATATTTTTCGAATATTTCTCGAATATTTCTAGAATGTTTCTCGAATACTTCGAAGTGAAATTGCAGAAAAAAAAGTTGTAGAGGATTCCTAAGCATATTCTTATGAGATAGCAACATGAATGTGTTTCTTTTCGCTAGGTTGATGAAGCACCGGCGGAGTGGTGTTTCATAGCTGTCTTATCAAGAATGAGGCAATGTAGAGGCCGAACTGTATTTATGTACATGATTTGGTGCAACCAAAGTGTTGCCCACAACACTTTACATGTGATAGGCAAAGATGCCATTTCCTTAGCCTCTCCTCCTCTTTCAACTTCTGTGGAAGCCAAACTGATGTGGTGGACAAGGGTGTGCTCCCTTCAAGTCCGGAGTTCCAAATCTGCCTTGTAGACATTGATATATAATATCTGAAATTTTGGATGCTAAAAAGCTTCCGACTTCCTGCCCAAATTTTAGGTCCAAAACAGCATTAACTGAGCCCCCACCTCTGCCACATCTTTCATCTCCATGTTGGAACCAGCGTTTTCTTGAGTTAATACATTTGCGACCGTAGCGGAGCTTGAAAGGCAGCTTTGCCGCAATACGGGGGTGTGATGAGGCTAAGCATATTGAAAATCTAGGGACCACTTCCAATCGGATGTTGACTGTGTCTTGGCAAAGTTCGACAGTAACGGAGCTTAAAAGGCAGCTTTGCCGCAATGCCGGGCTGTGATGAGGTGAAGCATATTGAAAATCTAGGGACCACTTCCAATCGGACGTTGACTGTGTCTTGGCAAAGTTCGACCGTAACGGAGCTCGAAAGGCAGCTTTGCCGCAATACGGAGGTGTGACGAGGTGAAGCAAATTGAAAATCTGAAGGGGTCATTTTCAATCGGACGTTGACTGTATTTGTTTTTGGGAAGTTCGAATAGTAAAATTCCAGTGCGAATCGAATCGAATCGAATATCAAACACTATTCGAAAAATATTCGAAATTTCGAATATTCGCACACCCCGAGAGCAAACCCTTTGGTGAGCCATGCTAACGCAAAGGTATGTCCTAACAGCATTGGACCATGTAAAATGTGTACCGAAACAGTCCGCTCAGCAGAATATAAACTACAGTCCTCGCCTCCTGCCTCTTGGTGCTACATTTAACGCCTCTGTCTCTATCACAAGTTTCTTCATTTGACACTACGAGACTGCCGGCTTGATCAACTGTCACGACGTGTCCAGGTGATTGATGTGATCATGATGTATGTAAGTCGAGGCACACCCATCGTTGAGACATTTCAGCACACCCTCAACTTGGGAGTCGCACCGCGGGGCTGCATGGTCTAGCTGGGTCATGCCTTTGTCACAGTACGTCACAGCCAACAAGCAGTAATGGCAGCATTTTGTTTTCAGTTTTCGGTATCGAAAACGGCCATATTTGTCGGCTTTTCGCAGTGCTTCCGTTCGTACTTCAAACGTTAAATTTTGCAACGCGGGCTCCTCTGCATCTGTGCTGCCTGTAACTAGGCTTGTTATACGGAACATAATTTTGGCCTTCAGATATAAGCTACCGTGAATTTGTGCACAAAAAAAAAAACACATGGGACGCACTGAACTCACCTGCAGATTGAGAAGCTTCCATCACCCAAAATGCCTTCTTTCCCAATGAGGTCGTAGCTTTGAAAGAATGCAGAGTTCTGTAATGCAGGAAGAAATACATTGCAACAAGGTCACTGCTTGGGCTGGTTGGTACAACATACTTGACAAGAAAAACCTTTCCTAGTGTGCTCTGTGCCATCTTGTCCCATCTTCAAGCATTCGGCGCACTAAAAAAGGTTTTCCTTGGCAAAAAAAAATTATTACTTGTGTCATTTAAGGACTTATTAAGGCAGCACGAAAGAAGGGAACAAATCGGTCTGGACTCACTGGGCAAACCAGTTCTGCAGAATCCCACAAGGAGGAGAGATTACGAAAAGGAAAATTGTATTTTGTGCAGATTTTTTTGTACAGACGGGCGGATGCCAGCAATCCCTTTCATCGACTTCACATGCAATCGAGGCTGCAGGGACAGCTGACAGCCGGGGTCGAGATTAAATAAACTAGGTCTGTAGACTAGTATCTTACGGATGCATGTAAGTGCCATCACCCTCAGCTGCTAAACTTGCTGCTTTGTATCTGTAACAACTAAATGCACAGTACTATAGTAGACTCATGTGTGCAAAACAGCTTTACAGATGCATTCGGCATTTCGTAGCCTTGTTAGTGTGACATCACGAGACATGAAAGTGAGAGATCATTCGTGTAAAAGCCCAATGTGGTGGCATCCATGATTCAAAAATAAGATTGTCTACAATTCGGTCTATACACGTAGAGGGGACGGATCGCATGCAGACATGCACTTCACCCCTGCTAGCAATGAAAGCAGGCGCCTCTGGCACAAAGCCCGCCTGCAGTTCCAAGGGCTGCTGCTACGCGGCTTTCGATGGCGCGCCTATAGGCGCTGCACACCACGTATATGCTGCTTTTATCATTATGCAGCTTTTATCTTACCATCCTCATTGATTATGCGTGTTGTGTTCTTGTGGCAACAATAAATTTAAATTTAAAACCCAAAGTCAAAATTCAAAATTTGCTGACTCACCTTGAACTTGGAGGCAAGCAGCTGATTTATGTTTGGCCGGCTCTCGTTGGGGCAGCCGAGGAGCTCGTCGGTGAGGACATTTTCATTGAACAGCACGGACGGGGCGACATAGGAGTAGCCCTGCAGCAGCAAAAATTTACGAGCTGAAGCAAACGCTCAGCGATGCAGTTGAAAGCGTAAACAATGTGGCATCACAAATACTTACAGCGAAGAGGGTCAGAAATGCATGTTGAACTATGAGTGCACAAATGCATGTTGTACTATGAGTGCACACAGATTGAAAGTATCAAGGAACTCAGATAGACTTGGGTTATTAACAGGACTGTCGGAGTTCTTAATGTCTGAAGTCTGTCTGAGTTTATCTGATCCAGTAGACTCTCAGTAAACAGAAATCTCTTAAACGGAGTCACTGCTTAAATGGAACAACTGCGCCTAATAAGATTGGTTTCATACTTGACTTCTGCACCCTTGTTCATCTCTCAGTAAACGGAACTCCTGTTAAATGGAACACGTGTTCCTGGTCCCATCAGGCGCCGTATAACAAGAGTCTACTGTACTTCCGATCAGCACACCCTCAAAGTCAACACAAACCAACTTGCCCCAGTCATCACTTTTGTAAATGTTACACGTTTGCAGAAATGATAGGAGTGTCCAAGAAAAGAAATAACAAACAAATTTGCCCAAGTGTACTTGTGTAGAAAGCGTTGTGAAGCAAACAGCGTTTTGTCCCACTGACTGCGAGTATGCAATCCTGATGCAAAACCTACCAAAGCGTGTGCTGTTGTAGGCAATCCGACACTAAAGTCCCTACAAGTTAGTGCAATCCCAAGCAATCAGGGGCATAGTCGGGGAGGGCGGGAGGGTGTTATGGTTTCAGAATCCCCAACCAGAAATTAAAATGACTAAGATCTCATAGATATTAAAATGACTAAGATATTGTTTTGGCACAGGCTCTCATCCTTTTTATTTTTTTTTAGCCAAAAAATATTTCTGGTCATGCCACTGTAAGCAATGACTAAACAATCTTGCGCAATCCTGTACAAAACCTTGTAGATGCTGTACACCTATGCATAATCCCGTGGTAAGTGCACTCAACCCCTTGCAATCACCATAGAAGAGATCAAGTGCGCTCCTTCACACGGATGCTATCACGCCATTCGTAGAGTTCAGAAGCAAGGATACATAGATGTTCATATTAACTTTACAGGAAAAAACGTCTAGAGTGAAGCCACTTAGAAATGTAAAGTTAAACTGGCTTGTAGCACAGCGCAGAAACAAATGAGCACAAAAGATAAGTACCAGACAGAGAAAAGTGCTTGTATCCGTCTGTTGCTCCATCTTTCATCCTCGTTTGTTACCGCGCTATGCTATAAGCCAGTTTACGATGCACCAACAAGCCCATGTTGGTACCCTTGTCTAGTTAACATGACTCTACGCTAGAGTCATTAAAAATCTGCAGACCCAGACTGGAAGCTCACCTTGAACACTTTGTCGTCGCTGACGGGCGCCAGCGCCGGCGAGTCGGCGGGAATCATGGAGGTGAACTCCTCCGCAAAGTTGCTCACGTCTAGCTCGCCGTCAATCTTGGGAACAAAAGGCGCTGGGATCTTCTTGGCTGCGAGGTCGTCCCAGTTGATTGCCTGCAAAAGGTGAAACAACCGTTGTTACAAACAACTGCTCTATGTCACTCTATGTCACATCGAATCTTTCGAGGTTTCTCCATACTCTAACTCCGCGCGACTTCTTTAACCTTGTGGTTACACAGGTTGAAAGCGCAAAAGACGAAGACAGAGAAGAGGCTTGACACACACGAGTGTAATGGGTGTGGTTACACCACACCCATTACACCCGATGCCATGGTGAGTAGAATATGTCTCCATTTTCATCAGTGCAGTGATGCACTTAAATAGCATGTTTTTGTTCGCACTTTAGAACCATTGAATGTTTTTGTCTGGTCATGTTTGATCTTCCAGATGTTTTTTTATGTTATTTGTTTTCTTGGTATCTCTTGCATCTAATATGTATTCAGTTAATTGACGATACGTATGTACCCAATCGTGCAATATTTTGCTATGCAAGATGGCAGTACATGTAAATAATAATAATAATAATAATTATTATTATAATAATGATACGAAGAAGAAGGAGAATATGATGTTTCGCGCTGTAAGACTTGTTAACAAGTGACAATGAAGCAATGAAGTACGCGTGGCAATTGCAGTGGCTCACAATGGCATCTTCAGGGGCCCAAGTATTCATAATACAATACAACATAAGGAAAAATACTAAACAATGCGCTGCTTCTCATGTAATACTGCCGGAAATGATGGAAACAGCCATGCTTGCTGGACAATCACTATGACAGGCATACCCCTCGCAAGCCTTTATAAAGTTCTTGAAACAGAAATGGACAGCTCGACGAACCTTGAAGAAGCGGTGTCTCTTAATTTCTTCGGCATCCTCGATCCCGCCACCTAGCCTCTTTCTAGGGTCCTTGATTAGGAGCTTCTGGATGAAGTCTCTGATGTCACCCGTGATGCGATCCGGTATTGGCGGTTGACTTTTCAGTATCCTCCTGGAAGTGGTGGGAAGGCGTACGCATTAACAAAAAAATGTGTCCGTAGTTTCATTCCTGGTCGCAGTGCACATAGTCACGAGTCCAGTTCAACAGAGACATCATGAGAGATAGAAAGATACAGGCACGAATACACACGATGACTTTACGAAGTTACGAGAAGGTACAAGTGCGTTAAAGGGGTACTGACACCAATTTTGTTGCTGAGCTTATTTTGCCGAGTTTACTCCATCACACAAATCTCTTGTATACAGAGACCACTCTGCGCATGTCTGAAGCTCAGTAGATACTGATAAAATATTTTATTTTGATGTCAAAATCAATTTTCGCTTATCAAACCTACTGACATTTACACTAGTGTGACGTCAGGCTACAGTGTCAATTCTGGTGATTTCACGCATCAGTATGGCTAGTTGTGATGACATCAGGTACCAAAAATACAACATGGTCGTTAGGACGTCACCAAAAACATTGCAGATGGCCGCTTGTGTGTCACCAACGAAGTCACGCAGCAGAGCGGCCGTGGAAACGTCGCAATATCTTGTGCGAGCATGTGACGAGAAGCTCCTACCGTGTCGTGACATCAGGGTACCATTGGGACCGAAACTAGCTTTTAAAAACATGTAATTAATTTTTCAGAGAGCACTGATGCTTACCAGTACATTTTCTAGGCTCTTGAGGACTTGGTCTTTCATTTGACGCAAAAAATAAAGAATTGCAAATGTTCGTGTCAGTACCCTTCGTTGTTAGAGTGATAGGATGGCGTAAAGACAGATAAAGATGCAGATGAAGATGAGGATGAAGATGCAAAAGATGGGAGATACCAACACACACGTGCGCCGATGTGGCAGTGCTACAGATACGAACACAAAAGATAGTCACGGCACAAAATGCCGAACATTTTTGTTCTTCGTACGCACAGCACAGCCGCGTCGCCACGAATGCTCACTGCCAGTTTTCTTTTGTTCAGACGCGGCTAGTGGCAAACATTAAATTTTTACGCAGCACGGCGGCTCACATCGCGGAGCACCACACAGTCTTCCAAGCTTCCAAAACGGAAAACGCGCGGTGGGACCGAGACACTCGTCCTCGGACGACACTCCTCGGTCAACAACCATCAGGAGAGTATGCGTTTCTCGTGAGAATCCGTTTTTGCAGCGAAAGTTTCAGCCACGAACGGGCCAGCTGGGCGGAGCTTGAAGAGTTAAAAAAGTTTCACCGACGATCACACGCACGCCCTCATCTGCTCACCCAATACACTCTGCTCACCTCATACACTGATTGTCCCACTCCTCTGCATCTTCGGGATTTTCGGGACGTATCGGTCTGAAATGGGGGTTTCATGGTGGTACACACATTCTGGCTCTCCTATCCTTCACACAGGCATTAGCCAGCTGATGGCATCTCTCACTGACCTATGTCAAATCAAATTACAGGGTCAAATGTCACAAGTCAACACGCTGGCTATAATGGACAACAGATTGACATCGATCACCTGTGGTCCTCAGACATGCGTCTAAGTCTGATAACCTGTGGTCCTTTAAGATACACCAAAATCTATGTACACAGGCGTTCTTGCATTCCACTGCCGTCGAAATGCAATCGCGGTGACCGTGAGTTGAGTCTGCAGCCGCGTGTTTGGTCACAAAGAACGCAGCCACTGACCCATTATGGTGTTCAGTCACTCACTTAATGAATGAATGAATGAATGAATGAATGAATGAGCATTAAGACTAGAAGTAGAAGCTAATGTCCATATGGCTTGACGAAGGCTTGCACATCTAAGACATGCAGGCCATATGCAGCAACACAAATCACACAGACGTGCAATTTCGGTGCTGTTGACACGCTCATCATAATTCAGGATTATGAACAGCACTAAGATAGCTACCCATTGTGGTCAACACACACTAATTCTAACACCCTGGAATTATGGGTTCATCATTTGAGTTTCAGAAGTAGCGTTAGCGAAATAAGCATGGACGAGAGCAAATTGACTTCTAAGGGATCCGGACCCTTTACACTGCAAGTTACAGGAAACATTGTTGAGCCTATTTTCCAAAATACAAAACAGACTCTTGAAACCCACAACGTTGCATCTACATTCGGGTACTTGGTCAAGTTTCAGTGCGACATTAAAAAATGATGCTGTCCTCTATTTTCCCTTCCAATAATGAACCAATGACAGCAAAATTAACAACGACGAGGTTCTGAGAAAATAATGTATCAGTCTGAACTGATTTAATGATTTGCTTTAGTGTCGGTTTAATGGCCCCTTAAGGAGGAACATGGGTCTTTAAATATTCTGTAAAAATTTTGATCGACTGTGATGAAACTTGGTAAATTTATGTACATTTGTGGACTGATTTCAAATATGTAATTATATTTTTAGCAGGCCACATAATTTTTAAGATATCAAACATTTTATGAGCCTTTTTGAGAAGCATGACATTTTTCCTAAACTGAGAGAGTTGCGAAGCAAATCAGCATAGCACAATAATTTGGAATCAAAACTGTGTGCGGTACAACAAAAGTGGTTTAGAAGAGCAGATAGCTGGGCGAGTTTGTAAAGATCCATGATGGTACTTATAGAAGTGCAAAGAACGCAAGATACACAAGAAAGAAGAACCAGACAGGAGGAGCACTAATTTCAGATAAACTTTAGCTCGAAGTGAGTGCTCGTCCTCTCTGGTACTTCTTTCTTGTGTGTCGTGGGTTTCTTGCACTTGTAAGGGCCATCATGCAGCAAAAATGGATGTTCTAAGCCCATTTGAACAAAAGTTATGATATTCAGAAGAGTGGCTTGCTGAGAAAACTGGTACCGCATTATATCAGACAAACGGTATTAGTGTGGTACTTTCCTTGTCTCCATTTCTTTGTGCTGCTTTCTACAACGAAGTTATGGTATGATGAACATTCGCAAGTGAGTCTATGTCAACCTTGAGTTTTCGCGGTCAAAGCCACACTCACTTGGAGATCTCGGCCTGGTTGTTACGCTCGCCCTCGACCGTGAAAGGCGACGAGCCCGTGAGCAACTCGAACGTCAGCACCCCGACGCTCCACCAGTCGACGCTGAAGTCGTGGCCCGCACTTCCACCGCGCACCACTTCGGGTGCCATGTACTCTATGGTGCCACAGAACGAGAACGCCCTCTGGTCCTGGAAGAGGAAACAAATTGGATGGCAGATCATTAATTTATTACTCATCACACTTCTACGCTAATGCTTGCTCATGCCCATCGTACATCTCGTCATCTTCACGACTGCCGAAGCTTGAAATGCCTGTTCGGCCAAACAAGAGCTTTTAGTTTATCAGCTTTGCCACGCGCTGCTACAATCGAACCTGGATATATCGTATCTGAAAGGGATCACAAAAGTGTTCTACACACACACACACACACACACACACACACACATATAGGTAATTCAATATATAAAATATTTTATATACTGACAGTAAACGCTGGGTGCCCATTCTACCTCGCTCTCTTCGAGCTCAAGTCCTCAAGGCATACCACGACAACATGACCGCCGGACACTTGGGATTTCAGAAAACGTACGATTACATCAGATGTCACTACTACTGGCCGGGCTTGTCCACTAGCGTAGCGAAGTACGTTGCTTCGTACTTCGGGGATTCAAGGAGATTTCACAACGTTTCGATGTACACAATTCCTTACATGTGGGTTCAACATATGTGGGTTTCAGTGCATATCACATTGGAATGGTTTTTCAGATAGAGTGGTCGATATGCGCAACCCTGATACATTCAAGAAGGAACTGCATGCCATCTTTGCATAGTGCCTCACACATTTTTTTTCATTAGGTTCACATAGTTGCAAATATTTAGCAATTGTATCACGATGTTTTGATTTGAGCTAAATGTTTCGCTCTTGCTGGTCTTATTTTAGCCTTGGCACTGAGTGATGTCTTGTGTCGAATAATTCCATTTACTGCTCATTTCCTGGGTTTTTAGTTGCCTAATGAACACTACCCTGACAGGACCAGTGCATTCAATATTTTAATAGCTTTGCTGTTTGCACTGATAATGTGCCGATTACTTGTGCTGCAAACTCCAAAACATTTGCGACATGATCTTGGCATTTAATTTTTTATGTAACCTTCTCCCCATATTGTTCCATTAAGAAACTGTGATGTTCTTGAATACATCAACCAATCAATCGTTCAATCAATCAATCAGTAAAGATACCTAGATACCTTACTGGCCTCTTGGCCGGGGTTTGTGAAAGGGGATTAATGCTATGAGTGCTACACTGCAAAAGTTTCTTTCGTCATTACACAATGAGCATTTTATTTGAATATGGATAGCTACCTGTTTGTGCACAAGTTTGCTTTCATTGTTAATTTTATGTTTAATTAGGCATTATTATTTTGCTGTTGTGTGACACCCCCTGGCTATGATGACGAAGAGGACGTTGTAGGTTTCTGAACAAATAAATGAATAAGCAAATAAATATAAATAAAATAATCGAACAGAAATCTATAGACTGCAATAAAGTACATGGTATAACATCCATACCAGCATTTCACTGCTGTTTTGATGTGCCATGAAATGCTCAACGTGTCACACAAATTGGAAATTACCGAAGCTTTGATTGTGAATACATCTTAACTGTGTGGGGTATCAACAGTTTGGCGTTATACCTAAATGACATTAGTACATATTTGCATTGAACTGATTACCAGTACAACCAGCAATTGCCAACCTGCTTGGGTTGGTAAAAGGCAGCTAAGAACCATCGGTAATGATTAAAGTCCAACTGCAATATGACCAGTCATGCTTTTTGACTTCTTGAATCGGCTGGAACCATATGTTTGAAATTCGCACTGTTCAATGTACGTTTCTCCATTCTTTTCTTTTTTTTCTCTCTTTCTCTTTTCTTTTTGACAAAGTGTTGCTCAATCCAGCATGTCTAAGCAATGTGCTGAAGCTTAAGAGCTCCACAGCAGTGCGAAAACCAAGTTCCAAGGACAGTCCCTTTAGCCGAGTCAAGCAGACCGCAATGCCTTTTCCCGCCTTGGAAGAAGGCCTCGTCAAAATGACGACGCGAACAACGGCGAAAAAACAAGAACGAGGAATTTCCCCTTGCATCACCATCAACAACAGCTCAAAGCCACGGGAGCACTTAACAGGTGTGACTCCGGAAGAAAACGTGCGGCAGCGGGACGCCCCTTCGAAGGACAAGGCAGACCCGATCGCTGCCGCGTTTTCTTTTCCGCTCGGCAGTTTCCGAGAAGGAAGCGAACGACACGAAAGCGAGGGAGGGAACGGTCGCGATGGCTGGCATGAGGCGAGGAGGACGAGTGTGGAGAGGAGAGGGGGGAGAGGGTGAATACGCGGTGGGTTTCCGCGAAAGTGGGTCACGGGGTCTGCCTGCCGCCGCTACTTGCCTTCTCGTGTGGAAGGAACTCCTTGCTCAGTCCGAAGTCTGTCAGGATGATGTGTCCTTCGCTGTCGAGGAGGATATTCTCCAGCTTGATGTCACGGTAGATTATCCCCAGCTGCGAAACACAAAAGAAGGGGAACGGGAGAGAGAAGATGCATATCAGATGGGGGTGCCACGAAGTGAAGCCATATGTATTTAATGATAACGACAACAACAGCCTACTAGTCAGAGAAAAATATGACAAACTTTTTATGTTTTTAGGTAAGTGTTTTTCGGTAAAAGCACGTGACATAGTTACATATTCCTGTTCATTTTTGCTGTGTGGCTGCTGATCATTATGGTGCTTTTGCATTCATCTACGTACTAGGCTCTCTTCATGTGCAAAAAAAACGCATGCGTCAAAGAGTGCCTACTTAAATAAATGCCAGTTGAAGTTCAGCGCTTGTGTTCTTTTGTTTTCGTGTTCATCTTTTCACCCGGTGTGCACTGCCATATGCCACTCAGGAAACAACCCATAGGAAACAACCCATAACACTTTTGTGGCCAATTCAATCTAGAAATTTCTGAGTGCGACATTCAACAGGCCAGTCAGTTTCAAGCATCAATTTATATACAGTTGAACCCGCATATATCGAACCCACATATAACTAATTATTGTTTATAATTGCTTATATCGAACAGTTGTAAAATGCCCTTGAATATATTTTTGATATCAAAAGTATTTTATATATCGAATTACCTATACATAGAGCTTTTTTGTGGTTCCCTTCAGATTTGATAAATTAGGGTTCGACTGTATTGCGTATTTTCAAACAGAAATTATAAGACACATTTCTTAAAATTACTGCCATCTTTGCACCTTTGTCACAGTTTGTTAGGGGCTACTTTCTTTGATTCCATTTAAAATTTTCTACCGATAATATTTTTTTTAAATAATGAACACAAAACACAACATATAATAGTCCATAAGATTGTGTTCATTAACAGGAAAGGCTCCAATATTTTCTCGGTTCACTCATGGGATGAGCTGCCCAGATTCCCAAAGCACTACATGACATTGTAAAGCCGTACAAAACCGAGTTTGGTCAAGAAATTTTAATTTGGCCTGATTTGACCACCCCACTTGTCAAACAAAGTTCATCGCGACAAAAACCTACAGTAATGAGACAAGGCAAATGTGGCACAAGCATTGACAATCTGCCGTGAGAGTTAGCTACATAGAAATGCTAGGTAACATTTTGTTCTCAACTGTAGCTAACTCGTTGGTCAAACTTTTCCATTTCTAGAAGGCCAGAGGGAAACCCCACCCCCTCAAGCCATCTTGCAGCACAGAATGCAATCACACAAATCAGCAGTACTGGTGATAAACCCATTTGTAACACAACGCTTTAAAGCTCGGACACAAAAGACACTTCGCTCGGAGGACATTAAGAGATATGAGAACGGCCATGTTCCTTTGACTTTCGCTTCAATGTGTTTAGTGCACAGTGGGCCCTCGAGGTGCGAAGGCACGGGTACGCACAACACTTCCTTGTTCGAAGACAAGAGAAGATGCCGTCACGATACGCTCCCCAAGGACTACCCCTGCCAGACACTCTTTTTAATATTCACCCCCGGATCTAACCTTGCCACTGGAAGGCTACGTGGTTCCACTGAGCAACCCCCCTCCCCTTACCTCCCAACTGTTGCCGCAGTAATTCGAGGTCAACTGATGCTTTCTCTCGTTCAAACAATGCAGAATCGGTGGCGGGCTGATGGCGAGACGAATTTTGAGCGAAGAAGCCGTGCGTGCAAAATCGCTTCCTTCTTAGGTGACACTTAGATAATGGTGTATGCAGGGTCAGCACTGCACGGAAAGTTCTGCAACCCCCCTCCCACCTCCGGGACAATAAAAAAAAGGACCACAGTAGGCAGTAGGCCACAGTGTTCTCTTAGGCTTTACCCTCAATTGTTAGCCGTGGCTGTTCTCCCACAGGACTTTTATAGGTCTTTGGTTTGCTTCTTGTGATTTGCATCTGGTGTATGCGCATTGTGAGAGTGGCCATTTCTCATATTTAAAGACAATGGCTTTTTGGAGATTAGCTGTCAAGACACACTCGTGCAAAGTGGGAAAAGAGTAGGGGTCCACGTTCAGAGAGTGCATATCACGTACAATACGGTGTCATTAAGAAAACCTCAGTTTTGAAACAACAGGAGGCTGAAATTGCACAAAATAAAGTAACCTTTCTTTTCTCAGTTCAGTACCGCATTTGACTAAGCTCTGTAAAGAAAGATAAACATAGATGAAAGACAAAAGGAATGCTTGTGACACACCATTGTCTTGATGACCTCTGTATGTTAGTGTGGATTGTTGCTATTAGTGCTGCGGGTTATTGCGGGTTATTGTTGTTATTGGTACTACAACAGTACATACGAACTCACTTGTGGAAATGACAATTCTGCTACACTCATAACACCTATACATACTTTGGAGCCTATAAAAAAACACCACTGACAACGGGCATTACCTCTTATACACCTTTTCACAGGAGCATTCTCGCACCCATGCTCGCACCAGTGCGCTGCAGGGGTCGAGGGTATGTTTTCAGTGTTGCCATCGCGCTTTGGGCTGCGTATGTTGTATCTGTACGCTTGGTACGCTTGGATGTCGTGTGTGAATTAGGCCCTTCTTTGCCATAAAAAGCGATTGTTATAGCCGGAAACGGTGCGTATTCAAATAACCGATCGTCTGGCCATCACTGTGTCGTGCACGGGTGCACGAACAATCAGCGGAAAAGGAACATTTTAGGCGTGATTGTGTGCCCGCAGCACAGCACGCCGCGCGAGGATTGCAAGTGTGACATGTTCTCGCTGTATCACTTTCCGTCGTTGCCGGAACTGCAGAAGAAATGGGTGGCGTCGGTAAATCGGAAAAACTTCCGTGCTTTGGACTGCGCCAGTGCTGTGTGTGTGTTGCTTCGGTACGCGTTTGTGTGACTGTGTTATGCGCCTGTGTCCGATACGAAGTGACTACCATGGCAGAAAATTTACTGCATTCGCATAGCAAGTCATCTGGTCATCACTGTGTCGTGTACGGGTGAACGAACAAGCAGCGGAAGAGAAATATTTAAGGCGCAATCGTGTGTCTTCAGCGCATGTACGCCACGCGATGAGTGCAAGTGTGGCATGTTCGCGCTGCATCGTTTTCCTTCGTCGCCTGAATTGCGGCAGCAGTGGGTGGCTTCACTAAATAGTAAGAACTTGCGCGTGTCGCCCTGGTCACGCCTCTGTTCCTGGTATTTCGTTCGCGGCGAGAAAAACGACGAGAACAACGTTCCCAAGCAGCATCCTAGATAGGAAAGAAAGGTACGCAAGCCACTGATGACTCACCTACTAACTCGTGAGAATGTTGCGGATTCACACTTCATATCGTCCATAACACAGCGGCCGACACGGCTGCAAACTCCGCCTTGCCCGGTTACGCATGTGCAGCCTGCGCGCGCCGTAGTTCAGCGGACGGCCTCGCGGAAACCCACGCGCGATGGGGCCTGCTGTTCACGGCTTGCGACAGTGTCACATTCCCCTTCACCAGCACGACTGGTTCCTTCACACTGTGCGCCAGCGACTGACCCACACAGTCAAACTGCACGTAGCTGCGCGACTCCAGTGCCTCGTAGTTGCACACCTGGCGAAGACCCCACGCATTCGCCTCAACGAGATATAAGCAATGTTCGCTCGCGGTATTTCTGGCCACTCACAGGTCTCCTCGACCTAGTCTTCGACGTCGTCGGGGTGAATGTGGGTAAACTGTATCTGTGAAGAAGGATTGTGCGGTGTTTACAGTTTACAGCTGACAAACTTACGCGCCGGGAACGAGTATGCGCGGAGGTTTGAAACTGATGGATAATCCATAGACATTTAGTACGCCAATAAAGGAAAGCGGTAGACAGCTGCAAGAACGCTCTAGTTACCGATTATTAACACTTCACGCCGTGATCGACCTGGTACTACGCTGGCTGCTACTGGTACCGACGACGAAGCACTGCCGTTCGCAGACGCGGAGCTAATTCTTGCGTCGCACGGGCGAATGCGCGCCGCTGAACGGTTCAGACAGCGACGAATAAGTCAATGGCAGCGACGATACCAAACAAAACAGCTTAAAGAAACGAAAAATCAGCAAACACAGGCTTTAGCAGGGACCTCACACCAACAGATAGCGCGCCGGTTCGAGTACGCGCAGCCCAAGATGGCGATTTCGCCAATCTTGCACGTTAGACGGCGCGCATTTCAATATGGCGCCTCCCTGGCGTGAGAATTTGAAAAGCTGTATACTTTGTGCTTGTTACCAACGCTGTGTTTACTAACGGCAGTTAGTACTAGGGGTGTGCAAAATTTGAAACTTCCAAATATTGAATTGAACATTGTTTTACTCCGATTTGGTATTCCAATCAAATAGCCACTGTTAGGGAACACGAATAGGTTTTGACACAAGTACGTTCTGACACAAACAGGTTTCATGTTTTGTTTAGTATACCACGAATAACAAACAACTGGAACCACCTTCACCATTGATATCATGTGGGTAGAAGGCTGCATTTTTCCGGGAGATATCGTTTGCTTCTTTTTTGTGTGTGTGTCTGGCGATACAACGCGGTTGCAACTTTTGCGCTGTGTACTCAGGATTAAACTTCTTCCTATTTTCTTCTTGTTTTCACGAAAGCATTGCATAGCTTAATAATTATTTTTTTTACTGTTTTACGTATTTGCCCCACTCACCTCTAGAAAGGGCTTGGTGTTTCAGCATATGTGAAACAGAAACTGTAGGCTTAGAAAAATAGATTGCTGGGCGAGCTGGTAATTCATGATGAATAACCAACAAAAGTTCATTTGTTAGTATGCGCTTGTGCTGTAGCCTTCTTCGTCCCGTCCTAGGTTTTCTCACGCTATTTTCATTCATCAAAAACCATAGGCTGTGGAATAAAAAAAGGGGGCGTCAAGGGGGGCAGGTGCTAATGGCTCCCAATGTTAGTTCTCACCTTGTGTAGGTGCTCCAGAGCCAGCACGATCTCCGCTATGTAGAAACGGACTTCGGACTCCGTGAAGTGCTCCCTCATGAAGAGGTGGGTGAACAGCTCGCCACCGCAGACATAGTCTTGAAAGTAAAGAACAAACCATAAGGTTTACGCAGACCTCTACATGTCATAAGTACTCAGTAGCACAGTTTTTTTATTATTATTAAATGTATTTAGGGAGAGGTTGGTGCCCAGGTATGGCTCTGGCTACCCTCTTACATGACAGTTTTCATCGTGAAGTTGTAAATAACGATAAAGTAATGCGAAATTTTTGCATGAAAATGTCCATTCACAAAAGCAATGTTCACACGCCATAAACAACGTTCACACGTCATCAGTGTTCACACATGCTTGCACGTCAACAATGTTCACACTCAAGAAATGTCAGTTACTCTATCTTAAATACTTTTTTAGACTACTTTGGAGTATCTTGAATACCTTAAGGGAGGAGTATGTTTGATGTAACTCTAGTGAGTACATTGGGAGTATCTTGTAACTCATTATTTGAAATTCTTGGGCAGGAAAATGCGATCCCTCAGCAACATAGCGTAACACCAAATCTTCTGGCTGCTATAGGTACAATTTCTTTGCTAAGTATAAGCAGGCAGTGAAGCTGGGTTAACTCAAACTCGCCCACATTTGTGGGCAGAAACTTGAAAATACAGATTGTGCCTTATGTTATGGTACAGCTTTGTCATCTTGTGCACCAACAAGGGTTTCTCACAGTATACCTATTTGCTAGCCTCCTTTTCAAGTCTCACAAGAAAGTGCTTTTTTTTTATTCAGTGGCATAGCTAGGAGGCTGGGTTGGTGGGTTCAAACCCCCCCCCTCCCTCCCCATAGAAATTTCTACATTTTGTATGTGTATATATATATGCACTTTGTAAGCTTATTCCTTACCTGAAGCAAGTGGCATTCATCGGGGTGGTAGACTAGTTTTTCTTTACTATACTCCTCACCCGTGCTATGTCACATGCACAGTAAGGTGCTTGCACTATAAATGAATGACATTTAATATCGGAACCCCGCCCCCTCTCCCCCAAAGGAAAAAAAAAATTCTGGCTACACCCCTGTTGGGGTACCTTCAAAGCAACGAAATAGTACTTTCTTGTGAGTATTTTGTCTTACTGTACTATTCTGAATTCAATATTTTGTAAATCTTTTCAAACGCCAAGGTCTGTACCGAGGATTAGGTGCAGCTTGGCGTCCGTCTGGAAGGCGTAGTGGAGCGTCACCAGGAACGGAGACTGGCGGATGGCCTCCAGGACCTGTCGCTCGGTGCGCGTATGCTCCAGGGTCTTCTGTTTCTGCACGATGGTCGCCTTCTTCAGGACCTTCATGGCGTACAGCTTGTGATGGTCCTGGCCGCCCACCTTGCGCACCAGGAACACTTTGCCATAAGCTGCAACGGAGAAGCAAAGACAAGTCCTCTGTGAGCTTGCAATCCACTCATAACATCAGGACCAAGCTGCTACATTTCAATGAACTAGTGTGTGATCCCATTCATTTCACTGATTGGTAAACACCAGTTGGAGCACACTAAGTACAGAATTGCATTGACCACGTTTCACCCAGCGGTGGTGGTGGTGGAGGCATTGCAGCAGGTGGGTTAGCCTAGCCATTGCCTCCTAGACTAGATGCCTGCCGCATGACCGTAAAACCAGCTGCCAAATCTCTTCCTTTTCCTCCTTTCCACTAGTGTTGGTTGCTAGTGCCACATGCGGTGGACACTCCAGTAGTTTTAATGCGATAGCATTAATGAGCTCGTTGGCATCTCGTATAACCTCCAAAACTGCCGCACACAGTTGCCAAAATCGAAGAACTCTCGACTGGTGTGCCTCTATGGGCCGTGGACAAAAACGCTCAGCAGATGACGTGACAATAGTGGCAGTCGCGAGCACTACCTCGCGGCGTTTGTTAAGAACTCAAGGCAAGCTGGTTACACTGGGAGCTCGAGCCACTCCTCAGGCATCTAATAAAGGAGGCAATGGCCTGGCATACATAGCCGCCGATTGTTGCGCCTGAACGTCTCGTGAATTGTAGGTGTGTGTCACCTGGGCATTATGTGCAGTGAGGCACAGCCTTTCCACCACATAATGCCCGGGTGGCCTGAGCCCGGGCCGGCAACCTTGCAGGTGTCTTTTTTCTTAATAAAGTTTTTTCCGTCCGTCCGTCCGTGTGTGTCACTGCATGATAAACAGCCCCGTGTCTCGCAGGAAGCAGTGAAAAGTCGTAGCACGCCCCTCCTCGTTATCATGGGCCCTTCAGGACATCTTGAAATGTCCAGTGCCTATAGGAACACCCCTTTGCAGGCTGAGGACCATCGTGTCTCTTTCCCTTTCCTGCTTGCACCAAGAGGTGCAAGCAGGGGTGGGAAAGAGATGGGTGGAATCAGAATTTTTTTACTGCGAGGCACTCACAACAAGCGAGGGGGGGCTTTAGCGAGATACGTGGGGGGGGGGGGGGGGTGGACTTATGCATTGCATATTTTGAGAATGCTCTTAGGATGGGGTGGTGGGCAAGCGAAATTTTTTGTCACTGCTCAATTTTATTCATTTTCCGTCTTCCATGCATCTCAGCAACTAAGTTCCTTGCTGTGCAGGGGCATAGCCAGTAATTTTGTTCGTAGGGAAAGGGGGGAGAGGGGGGCTTCAACCACCCTTTCTGTACGTTCGTACGTGTGTTTGTATGTGTGCTTGTATATACACGCATGCCAAATTGATAAATTTCGAGGAGGGGAGGCGGCTACGCCAGTGTTGCTGTCCTTCTACGATTCGAACGCCACGCGGATGCCGTTTTTTACCCGCCACGCGAAACTGTACACTTATCGTAAGAACAGCGTAAGTGCGGCTCGGACCGCTACGCACATGCGCATTTCGGCGAGATCGAGGAAGTCCGTGTGTCCGCTGTTTGACGGCGACGTACGTACGTACGTTGCGCACGCATGCAGCGCGATTGCTGCGCGCGCCCGCAACAAAATGCAGCGACGCGCGGCGGCGTCTTTTCAGTGGCTTGCATGCGCAAGCTGGAACGCTCGCGCACGCTCCGTCAGTGCACGGATGAATGCATGCGCTCTGCTCCATGTAGCCTTCACCCAGTCAGTCGCTTTTGAGGCGCGCTGTCCCTGCTGCTGCTGCCTGCGGAGATGATTGCTAGCGCACCGTGGCGAGCGAATGGGGTTTTATATGCAGCGAATCCGTCCCATTTTCTTTTCGAAAACGCACGGGCACGAATGACGACGCGCCACGCTGACTTGACGCACGATACCGTGGAGCGGCTGCCAGGCCCACCCTGAAACGAACAATGAATGACACGGAGCGCGCGGCGAAGGTGACGACATGCGCCGCGTGGATTCCTCGTTGCACTGAAAAACGACGTGACGCATGGCGAGGCCTTGCTCGCTTGTTTGTTTGTTTGCAGAGGGAACTAAGTGGACTTAAGCGAGCGTAGAACTCGGACTCGTCTCGCGGGTTTGACTGCAGTTGAATCTCGTTATAACGAACACAGATATAGCGAATTATCGGTTATAGCGACTATATGTATGAACTTTGTTCCTGTCACGCTGCATTTCAGTGAGATAGAAATATTCGTTTGTAACGGGGGGAGGGGTTACCCCTAGATTTTCGCCTGCCCTGGGGCGCAGCAAGAAATTTTTTTTTTTTTTGGGGGGGGGGGGTACGTTTCAACCACTCTTTTGTGTACGTCGACTTGTCGTTGGTGCCCCCCTAGTCTCCATCTCCCCCCGCCCCCCAATAAAAGAATCCTGCCGCCACCTCTGTAACGAGCTCATCAACTCGTTTTCTGCAGTAAAGAAAGAAGGACGGCGATCGGCGTCCTGGTTTCATCTTTGCTGCCAGCAGCCAGCTATACGCACCACGCAACTCGTAACGGAGACGACGAGGAGCTTCTTGACTCGAAAGAAGAACGCGGCTTACGAAACCCACCGCCAGCGCAGTTCGCGACGCTTGTCGCCGCGCGGCCCTCTTTTTTCCATGGAGTGAAACCTACGCCCACAAAGGGGCTTCGGTTTCCAAAGGGACAACGGACATGCGAGGTCAAGCGCGTGCCCGTACAAAGCATGTACGACGGCGCAACGCGGCCGGCGCGCGCGTCTGTTTCTCTCCAGGGCGCAGCGGTGCAGCTCGAAGCGACCGCGGGGAATGGGAGGAGGGGGGGGGGTTGCATTCTTCAACGCAATGTGATGCATATGTCGCTCCCGGATATGCAGTGCTAGATGGAGGGTGTTATTCATAGAACAGACTGGTGGGCCACTTGACAATGCACATCTTGGGGTCGGCGTCATCTTGAACTCAGCTCTCTGTTATTCTCTCTCTCTAAGTGTTGTGGAAAATTTTTGAATAACGGAGCTTCTTTTCTCTGTAATTCAAAAATGTTCCGCAACTTATAGTAACTGTAGGGGTTTACCGTCCCAAAACCACTGTATGACTACGAGAGACACCGTAATGGAATACTCCGCGGAAATTTCGACCTCTTGGGGTACTTTAACGTGCACCTAAATCTAAGCACACGGGCCTCAAGCATCTCCGCCTCCATCGCTAATGCAGCCGGGATTCGCTTTCCGCAACTTATCCACTGACTCCGTGCGATAAAGTTGAATTCGCCATTTTCCAAGGTGCATGCCACGGCGCATGCGGCCTTCCCCTAGCGGAAAGCTCGAGAAATGCCTCTTGATCTCGGAGGCTTTCGTTCTGGCAATACCGGCTGTCTCGGTCCCTACCATAACGGCAGAGGGCAGCACGGGAAAATGTAAAAGGCGGATTGGCAGTAACCGTGTCTTATTGGCCCGCGTGGGTTCGAATCTGTAGCCCTCGTCGCCAAAATGTGGTGTCCGACTCGGGCAAGACGCTGGATCACGCAAACGCTGCACGTAAGTCCGTCCTCACAGTCAAGCCACTTATCGCAAAACCACTTGAATGACAATGACGATATGACACTGAATGACAATGACACTGTAAAAAAAACCTTTGCTGAAACATAAAGAAGGATACAACACGCGTCTTTCTGTTTCCCTTTCCCGGGCGACTCCTGAAGGACCGATCATCAACTATATATAGCCGCAGCCGCCATTCTTCAAAAACATTTACAGTTTATTTACGCAAGCTTCATTCGAGCAGCATAATATGCACGTCAAAACTCACTTCAGCCAGGAAGTTGAGGGTGAGGGAGGACTCGAATGCCTGTCTGCGTGATTTCTTCTTGCGCTTGAATTCCGCCAATCATGAGCTTTTCTTGCACGCCAAGATGCGAGCTCAAATCCCGTCGACGAATATGACGGTCGCATTGCGCAACAAGTTACCGCTATTGTGTCACACGTACACACTTATATTAGAGAGCGCGCCGGGTTGGATGATGCAATAACGCCGGTGCGTTATCCGCCTCTTATCGAAGATAGCGCGACCTTTCTGGAAGCGGTCACGAGGAAGCGTCTCATCGAAGGCCATCGTTCGCAACAGGCCGATATAAAGAGCTGCGTGCTTCGTTATAAATTATGGGAGGGCGCAGAAAAAAAAAGAAAGAAAGATTGCGTGGATATAACGCCGAAACTCCTCGCGCCTTGAGTCGTCGACTTCGTAATAAAATAACACAGGATACACCACACAATAAAATAAATACCACGCAATAATATCAAACACCAAAATACCAAAATAAATACCACACAATGAAATACCACACAGTATAGAACTCGGTAGCGAAAGGAATAACGTAATAATCATTGGAGTTCTTACGTCCCAAAACCACGATATGATTGTGAGGGACGCCGTAGTGGAGGGCTCCGGAAATTATTTCTACCACCTGCTGCTCTTCCACGTGCACTGACATCGCACAGTACATGGGCACAGCACTTCGCCTCCATCTAAATGCGGCCGCCGCGGCCGGGATTCGATCCCGCGACGACCTTCGGGTCAGCAGTGGAGCACCGTAACGACCACCATGGCGAGTAATTCCTTCCTTTAAGCACAAACACCACAGAAGGCATAGGCCCCCCCTCCCCCTCCTCCCCCCAATCATCCAAAGGGGGGGGGGGCAATTCTACCACATGCCTTTACCTTGTCGGACCTTTCACGTCAATTTTGAATGCGCCCAGGCTTATGGCTACGCATGCTTTTTGACGATAATGGCGAGCAAGATCCCTGCATGATGTTGCATTCAAATATCTGTTTTCGTCCCACCCTAACCTCGGAAAGCCGGGAACCAATGGCAGGCCTTTGTGGGCAGTACGTCATCGCTTCATTTTCGTCTTTGCATCCATTGCGGAACTCCTTTATTTTTTTTTATTTTTTTTTTGGGAATCGACCAGAGGGCGGAGGGGTCGCTTAGCTAAAACGTTACCCCCCTCCCCCCTCCCCCAAGAAAGAACCCTGAGCACGCCTATGACAGAGAGGCCCATTTGGACGTCACAGTATCAAGGACTGCGTGCAGTGACCGCGATCTCTCCCAGTGCTGTGGAGCTAAATATGGCAAGCACCGCAGATAAACATCTTCGCACACGTGCCGAGGAAGCCATAAAGAACAGCTAGTAAAAAAAGGCGGCTGCAGAACAGATCGCCGCGCGTACGTAGCGAAGTGGTTGGTTGGTGTGTGCGTTTGCATTTGCGGCACGTCTCATGATAGATCGCTAAGCGCTCGAGGCATACGCGCGGGGCACCAACCAACAACTGCTGCGGGGCAACCAGCGCTACTTTGCATCGGAGGATATCGCTATCGCAACAAAGAGAAGGCGCCGCAGAGCCGAAGCACGCTCCTCGAAGGCGCTACTGAAAATAATTCCGCATTTTCGCGCGCGTTTGCCTGGCTTGGAGGACAGGCAACGTAAACGCCTCATTTACTAAATCAGTTATGTTAAGATAAGACATTATGATATACACAACCAGGTGTTAAATTTGAATTGTATTCTTCGGTTTCGCTTGTAACAACTCCGGACAACAGAAGGTGAAGGCACCTCAGAAAGCGCTGTTGCCGTTCGGGGTGTTGTTGTTAATAAATCGAAAGCCTTAGATGCCTCATCAAAAGCGAAAATTGACCGTCGGCGGCGCCAACACGAGTGATGCAAAAAAGCATCATGTCATGGCGTCATCATGACGTAACAGATCGCCAAAATATGTGATGTTTCGTGACGTCACACAACGTAACGTCCGTCACATGACGACTTCGTCACGTGACATCGTCGTTTTGTTAAAGATCGGCCGATCTCGGGGGCACTGCAAAACGCCGTGAGGTACATAAAACCTTCGATGCCTGCGATCCCGGAGGCAGTGCGAAACCACGTAAAGTGCAGAACGATTTCGGAGGTGGGGTGTGGGCAGGGGAAGGGTTAACACAATCGAGTGGGAAGAAAAAAAATTGACGAAGCTTGCATTAAGTCGCGCAAGGCTTGAAACCGCGAAACTGGACGATTCTGAAGTTTAATCTGGTTGGCATCTGTAGGTTGTTGCCAGGCTTTAGCTAGGTTAGCCACGACACGGATATCCAAACTCCAGAACCGAGCGTTCGCGCCTCCCGTAGTTCTACGGGCACGTCGTCGTTGGCGTAGGGCTTCCATCGCTTCGGGCTCTTCTCGCAGCCGCCGTTGCCTTTCCCGTTCCCTAGTATGACAGCTTCGCGCTATAGTCGTGCCAAGGGGGCGATTTTATTGCTTCCTTTTACAGCGAAAGCTGTTATGAGATCATTTCACCGGCCGTTTTTGGCGCCGTAGTTGTCCGCCGCCGCCGCCGCCGGTGTCCGTAACCAGTATCGCTCGAAATAAGAAAAAAAAACGAAATAAGAAAAAATTCCAGGATGGAACGAGGTTCGAACCTGGGCCCTCTGCGTGTGAGCCCAGTATTCAACCTCTGAGCCATGCCGGTGGTTGAAACTGCTTTGCAAAAAGGTCCTATACAGGCTTCGTGTCGGGAACGAACCACATTAGCATATGCAATATAGCGTGGTAGAAGAGTAAAATAAGCACCAAGCGTCGCACAACGCGAATTCTATAACCAGGCGTCACACAATGCGAATTGCGCAACGAGTAGGTTGTTGATTGCTTCCAACCCATTACAAAGGTCTCTGCCATAATTCTTCGTCGTCATCAGGCACAGCATCAACAAAGTGCGCATAATGCCTTGCATGCGTTTAGCAGATAGCACGGCTCTCCGTAGAATGACGAAAAATGGCACAGTGCCTGTTGCCCTACTTCTCAAAAATTACAATGATTTATAGCGTAGTGGGTTCCTCGCAAGTGCACTTGTATTGGTTGCCAAGGAAGCCCATAAGCGCATGATCCATTTCCTCGGGGTCTCAGTAAAGTTCTTCGCACCCCTCCCCCGTCTCTCTCCCACGTCAGCGTATGTTATACAGCATGACGGCAGAGGGAAATAGCGACCGGGCGTCACCCAGTGCAAATTACATAACTGGTGGGCCGTTTAAAGCTTCCAACCCATTACAAAGGGCTGAGCCGTAATTCTTCATCGTCATCAGTCGTCGCGTCAACAAAAGTGCACGTAATCCCTTACAGACGTGTAGCTGGTGCCTCGCTTCTCCGCAGAATGACGAATAATGGCTTAGTAGGCGCTTCCCAACTTCACGAAAATTTGATTTATGGCGTAGTGGGTACCTTTCTAGTGTACTTGTATTGTAGCCCCAAGAGAGCTTACAACGGGCTCTTGAAACGCCGCTCTTCCAGCTTTCGCTGTGACTGTGCTGCGGTTTCAGCGCAGGCCTGGCGTTTTTTCTTTCTTTTTTGCCCGTCGTTCTCTCAAAATACATGTCGAGTGGAAGCACGCTGCCACTGAAGTGACGCAACGTCCACGACAAGTATGCGGATTCCTCGGAAGGATTGAAAGATTTGGAGGTCGATATACGTATCTTCGGAAAAGGCAAGGTTTTCATAATAGCGTTATATATGGACCGCGTGCGCGCGAATTCCTAACAAAGCATCGCAGCGGCTTGCCTCTTGTGTAGTAGACTCCCCACGAATGCGTTTTTTAAGAGAAGCGTTCATTCGCTGATCGATTTTTTTTAATCTTTATTTCTTCATTCTTTTTCATGTATTTTTTTTTTTACGTGCCGAGTGTTGAAGCTGAGTTGTTTGGGACCAGCGCTCTGGGACACAAATTGAAGCCTCAGTTGCAAGAAAAAAAAAACAGAAAAAAAAAACGGCCGACCCCACGAGGCATGTCGCTGAACCGTACGCGCGTGCGTAATGGACGTCAGAATTAGCAACCGTTACGCTCGTGATGCTTCGTGTTTGTACATACGTACGTATATATAGCTAAAAGTACGCGTAGATGACTTATATAGTCGCTCCCCATTCACAGAACGCGAGAAAGACGCATACCACTATAGCTCTTTATCGGGTGTTACGGAGATTCGTTTCCAGGGCAACGTTTGGAATGCAGCGGAACGGATTCATGATTTCAAAAAACTGCGCGTGTTTGTTTGTTTATTTAGAGAAGTTTGTACACGATCAGGAACCCCAGGTGGTCGAAATTACCGCAGCCCTCCGCTACGGCGTCCCTAATAATCATATCGTGGTTTTGGAACGTTAAACCCCAACAATTATTATTATTATTTAGGGGCGAAGCTCCTTAAGGCGGCACCCGTTCGTCCCTCGTAGTCGTAGTCGTAGTGCGTAACCAGTCTTACGCTTTGACCTCCAAGGTGGTGCCGGTGGGAGATTTTTCCTGTGCGTTGTTGAACAATAAAAAATTCGCAGCGGTAGCTAAAAGCCGACTTCTTCTGTCTCTCATTCCCATTAGCAGCCATTCTTTACCTCCAAGGTAGTGCCTGGTGAGATTTCTCCTGTGCGTGATTAAACAATAAAAATTTTGTTCAAAACGCCGTTGATTGATGAAATAAACCAACGAAAGACGCCAGATGTTTTGTAAAAGCAAAACGGAAGAACGCCAGATGTTTCTAAAGCAAAACGAAAAGACGCCAGCTGCTTAACGAAAGACGCCATATGTTTTCTAAAGCAATGATTTTTTAAACAATGAAAATTCACAGCGTACATGTAAGATTAAAGTGAGCTGCAAGTCGTCATAACTCATCGAACCTTTAGTATAAACGCGCCCGATCTCACGTCGGTGATGATGTATCGGGCAGAATTCACGGAAGATTCACGGTTTACCGATGAACCTCCGCAGCTTCGCCCACTCATCATCATTCACTCCGTGGATATGCTGCGATTTTTTGAGAAGTTTGTATAGACAGGTGCACATAGGAGATGCAAAGGAAACAAAAGAAATTTTACTGCAAGCCCACTGTAACTGCTTAGCGTGAATTCATGCTGCCTGAATATCCGCTGTGTAATATTTATGTCTTTTCTTTTTAACGCGTTTGCTTGTTTTTAAGCAGTTATTGCTACGTACTGTTCGCATTAGAGAGAAAAAGTAGCGGCCTTCACCCAAGAACACAGGCCTCTCCTATATACACACGTTTAATTAAAAGGAAATGTGCTCGCCCAATTAACGCAGCCTAATTAGTCGCACGTGCAAATTACGTAGCGCACTGTCGAGGCAGTACGGCTAACTGGCAGGTATTACAGATAACGGTACACTAAGACTCCCTAATGGCGTGGCCGCGACAAACTTCCGCTAACCCTTTCTTTTTCTTTTTTGTCTTTTTCGCGCGGGAAGAATTCTCTTGCGCCACGGAACGGACACCCCGGCAACACAAAGGAGGTATACGTTAGCGACGCAAGTACGCATGCGCGGGGAGGAGTAGCTGGACGGTGTGGTATTACCGGGTAACCCAGTTTACCAGCGCGGCGGCCCTCACCTAGATGTGTGCGCGGCCGGCAGTCGACTGTAGACAGTCATAAGTCATGACTCATCACCGCTAACCTTCGCCGTCCGGCCTACGCCGCCGCTGAAACCGAGATGACTTGCGGCCGGGCGCGCCACAACTTTACAATGCGACGAGCTGCGCGGCACGTAGGCCGCACACGCGCACAAAGTGAAAGAGAAAGCGAAAGCACGATCGGCGACGGAAGGCGGAAGCGGCGAACGAAACTGGAACATGGCCTCCGAGACCATCTACGCGCGCTGATGGTCTCGGAGCGTACACGGAAGAGAGGGGGGATAAGTGGAGGTGGAAGGAGTGTAATATAGTAATATCTGGGGTTTTACGTCCTTTGGTTTTGTCCATAAACGAGTGGAACGCCCTTCCGCGTACCATTGCAAACATTAAAGAATTAACTAGTTTCCAATGAGCCCTACTAACTTACTTTAGTGAGCAGTCCTTCCATAACTAGTTGAATTGTCTGATTACAAATTTTCATTTTTTCTATGTATTTTTATTCTATGTATTATATGTATTGTCTGATTCCAAATTTTCATTTATTCTATGTATTTATTTTTGCTAGATTGTACTATATATTGATCGCAACTGTTGTACTCTACCCGACTTTGCATTACTGAACTGTCTATGCCTTTTTTACAATATGCTTGCATTATGTTTGCTTGTTATTGCATTTTTCTTTTTCCGTACTCGTTAGTTCTTTCATTGTAGGTTCCCTTTATTCGGTGTACAAAGTACTGTATCCCCCCCCCCCCCCCATGTAATGCCTGTTCTCGGGCCCTTAGGGTCAATAAATGAAATGAAATGAAAACCACGATAAATTGATGCCATTGTCTTTCGTCCAATGGCAACAATTTAAAAATTTCGTGAATTGCATAAAGTTTCGCGGAATGCGCAATCAGTGCATTTTAAGCACAGCGAGGCCAGTTTCTCGTGGTACTGCGTGTTTTGTGAAACCCTTACGGTTTTTACTGTCTGTCTTGCCTCCGTGATCCGTGAGGAAGATTAGACAGACGTTCACGGAGGCCGTAAGAAGGACGCAGACCAATCATCCGTCCAATTCGAAAACGATTAATGGCGATTATCGACGATTTTATTTTTATCGCATTCGCCGCCGCGGCCCGAAACGAAGCCGATGTCAAGGAGGATTAAGGTGACATTGAGTCAGCGTTTGGTTTTTCCAGCGGTTTCCATGAAGCAGTGGCGACTAACGCTTGCAGCACCGTGCAAGAACGCCAGTGCGTTATCACCCAGGGCCACCACGCTCCACTCTTTCTCACCTCATAAAAAAAAGAAGAAAGAACGGCTGCACTTTCTTCAAGTCGCTTTAGTCTCCCTCCTTCCCTCTATCTCTCTCGTTGATTCAGAAAAGCAAGAACCGTTACGAAATACTCGCGAAGCCTACACAGATTTCTGCCAACTTCAACGCACCGTCCGCCAATTCGCCAGTGACACACCGTGTGCCGCTGCACACGACAAGACTATGACCTACAATACAGCGTCGCGAAGCGTCATTGGTCAGAACTTCCAGCATTCTTTTCTTTCTTCATTGGCTGATTTTACGTGTATCCCCAGACCGGCGTCAAAACGACCGAGTCTAAACTTCCGACAGATCCGTATTTCCCCCGACGGCTGGACTACGGTACCTTGCTCCTAATGACTCCCATGCGGCGAAAGAAAGTAAACGATACTCCGTTTCACACATCAGGCGCAACGCTATGAAATCAAGCGAGACTTCTTGCAGCAGATGCGTTCGCACCAAGAAACGGTTCAATGATTTTGCGAACCGTAAAATGATTTGTTTCTAGACTGAGCAATAAATGGGGATGCTTTGTGCCTTCGAAATAAACAAACCTCGTTATTTTGATCGACTAAGTAACATTACCACATTCTGCCAGTAACATTCTCCCAAGTAACATTCTGTATGACAATGTAACACATTGTATTGCCCGCGTACCTGATATGCTCGCTAAATCAATAATATAATCATAATCGTCATTTCAGTCGTCATGAGCATCATTATTTCGTTTTATTTCTTTATTGCCTCCCCCTCTGGTCACGTGCCCTGCGTGATGCCTAAAACTACTACTACTACTATTACTACTACTACTGTTACTACAGCTACTGTTATTACTACTGTTACTATTGCTACTATTACTGCTACTGTTACTACTGCTACTATTACTACTACGGTTACTACTACTACTACTGCTGCTACTACTACTGAGACGACGATGGACTAAGACAGGACGTCGGAGCAGTTGATCGAGCAATGGAAAGTGACCCAGGAAGAAGGCATCAAGGCTCGGAATGCATGCAGCCAAGCAAAAAAAGCCTTCGCGTAGACTCCTCCTATCACCCAACCATATACGCTACAACACACACGCGCACGGAAAACGTTCAAAGCGAGACGTGAAGGCTAGCTGCCTGCGCTGCTCATCGCAGCAGCAGCCGACGGTTGCTCCGCCATTGCCTAACCTCGCGCCACGCTGCCTTCGCTGACATTCACCCACTGGCACACTTGCTGAGGGCTGAAAGTGTGCGTCTGTGCGTGCGTGCGCGCGTGCGGTACGCTAAACGCTGTTTGAGGGCCCGTTTCGCCGTCAGTATTTCTTTTTGATTCGGTGAGTGAGGACGCGACACACTTTTTTTTTCTCGACTTACCCGTACTCCTAGCGGCGGTTTCGCGGGCTCTCCCGCACTCTTTCTTTAGTGAGAGCCGCCCCCTCACGGCAGACCGACCCCTTTCGCTTCTAGAGCGGCGCAAGAAAGCTTAAGTTTTTGTTTTCTTGCTTGTTTCTCTCTCCTTCTCTAGCTTTCTCCTTCATACCGCGCGTGTCTTTTGTTGTTATCTTGTTTCTCGCTAGCCACGGCCGGACCACAATGGACACGTGGTGCGGAAGATGAGAAATGCGGACATTATGAAGATAATGGAAGAAAAGAGAGAGAGAGGTAGAAACAAGAAATGAAGAAAGGAATTGAGAAGGATGAATGACGCCGTTTCACTTTCGTTGAGTAATTCTTCTGCGCCTCTCGGTGTCTTCCTGAAACGCTTCTGACACAGGAACCATAGAGCAGCTGCAGATACGCCTTACCCCCACCATCACATTTATCGAGACATACGAATTCAATAGGAAAGAGAGATATGGCGTAGATTTGGACGAAGATAACGGGTCCTCCTTTCCTTATTGCCAAATAGGAAGAAGAGATCGAGAAAAGAGGGAGAGACGGGGTTCTAAGTTTACGAAACCCACTGGTGTACCTGTCGTAACGCGACGCTGGTGTTGCGTTATAGTTGGCGTTGAAATGGTGGATTATCGCTTACGATAGATGGCGCCCGTTTTGTGTGCAGTGTCCTTTGTCTTCGACGTCGTCACGCCTGGATGATTCTTTAAGGATTATCGCTGTCTCTGAGCCGGTTTAGATAGATAGATAGATAGATAGATAGATAGATAGATAGATAGATAGATAGATAGATAGATAGATAGATAGATAGATAGATAGATAGATAGATAGATAGATATTTAGCTTAACCGCATGCGAATTAGCACATTACCGCTGACGCAGACGTGAGCAGCTGCGTCAGTGGCGCCACGTAGCGAGGAAACTACAACGTTATCGATGAGCAACTTAGGTGTTAGCGTTAAAGGCGCCGGCAGAAACGCAACCATGATTTTTGGGGGGGGGGGGGGGGGCACTTGCTGAAGGCCTTGACTGTTAGAGAATAACACCTATTTTTCTATTTTCATTATTTATTTACGGTAACACACCCCCTCCATCCAGATTTCGGAAGGCAGGGGACGGGGTGGCGGTCCCCTAGGGCAACACCCCTGGCTATGGGCCTGCGTGAATGAATGCTACAGCAGCTGGTTCCCATTCGAAAAAAAAAAAGAAATAAAACGCGAGCCTCTACAACTGACGTGTTTCGTTGGTAACATGTTTGCCCAACTAACACTGCTCGCGCGTCTTCTAGAGGAAACGTGGTGGGTAAAAATGATTAAACAAAAACGGACGCAGTTATTTCGGCGCAGACCGGCGTCGCTAGGTCGTCAGGTCGCCTAGTTTATATGCTATTCCTGTGCCGCACCCCAAACAAACAGGTTGGAGGGTGATGTCACAACGGATGCGAGCAAGGTGAGCTCATCGCAGGGAAACCGAGATGCCAGACACGTGCGAGAGGATCTTGGGGGACGTCTACGATTAACAAGGTATGCGGCCACTGCACATTGTTTGGTGAGTCAAGCACAGGCGTGCGGACGGCGGGGGGGCAGCCACCCCCCTAGTCACCTAAAACGGAGGGGGGGGGGCAAAGTCTGCCCCTTACATTGACCTAATAGGGAGGGGGGAGAGGCACTTTGATGAACCTTCGCCCCTCCTCCCCCCCTGAAGGGGAACCCTGCGCACACGCCTATGAGTACAAGGATCGCACTTGTACCAGATGGAATAGCGTAATTCTATGTTAGGTTTATGGGGTTTAAAGGGGTACTGACACGAATTTTCGAAGCTGAGTTTACTACGCCATAAAAATCTCCTGTACACAGAGACGGCTCTGCGCAATTGTAAAGCTCAGTAAATGCTAAGACATATTATTTTGACACTCAAGTCCATTTTCGCATGGCGCACCTAATGACATCAACACTAGCGTGACGTCACGCTACAGTGTATATTTTGGTGACCTTGCGCACCAGTATCGCTATAGTTGTGATGAAGTCAGGTTCCAAAACATTCACAATGTCCGCTTGCGCATCACCAACGGAGTCACGGAGCGGAGCGGCCTTGGAAATGTCCCGATATCTTGCGCGAGCACGTGACGAGAAGCTCATACCGAGTTGTGACGTCAGGCTACAGTAGGAACCGGAACTAGCTTTGAAAAATATACTATACTTACTTTTTAAGAATGCACTCACGCTTGCCACTACATTTTCTAGACTTTCGGGGGCTTCGCCTTAAATCTGACGCAAAAAACAAAAAAAAAAACAAAACGAAAATACGGCCCAAGGCGACACATGGTCAGACTATGAGAAACGTCGTACTGGAAAGGCTCCGGACAATTTCTACCACCTTGGGTTCTGACATCGCACAGTAGACGGGCCTCTAGCATTGCCTCTCCATCAAAAATGCGGCCGCCGCGACAGGGATCCAACCCGCGACTATCGGGTCAGTAGTCAAGGCCGCCGCGGTGGCCTACAGCCTATGCAAACAGATGTTTCAATTATAGCCAGCATCTGGACGTCATCCTACCTACCTACACACCAGCAATTCCTGTGGCGTATGCGTTACTGCGCATAACAGTTCACTCAGATATACACTCCACGCCCAAAAACAGAAACGTGCACCTGCTCGGGGCCGGCTGTGACGGCACAGGACTGCACATCTCGCAATCTACTCTGACGGATGGGCTTATTTTATTTTCGATTCGTTGGCGCCGCCGCGATCTTGTTCAATTGAAACAGGCCTTTAGTACGTCGGGACTTATGGCGTTGGACTTCCCTGTCCTCTTAGCTACTACATTGGCAACGAAGATGGGATTCGAACCCACGCGAGCAAAGCCCATTGTTAGTCGTTCAACATCAGGCCGGTAGGGTAAGGGGGAGTGCAGGTTGCGCAGGTGGCTCCACCACGCGGCAACACACTGCAAAAAGAGGGTGTTTCGGACACCGCGAAGAGCTCTACAAACTGCCTCAGCGGTCTTTCGCGAGGAAATGCCCAACATGACATTTCGAGCTTGACATTAGGTCTATCCGGCCGGAGCCGGTTAGCGCCGCACTGGGCAGGTGGCGACTGCGGGCATTGAAGCGGCACGCGCATTGCTTGCGCGTCCTCGTACCGTCTTTATAATATGGGCTTGGCTCGGCTTCGCGCCGCAATCCACGCGCGCGCAGCAACAGCCGCTGCCGCCGAAGCGAACGGAAAGTAGGACAGCGGAGGGTGCCCGTGGAAAAGTGCCACTATGACAAGAAAGAAAGATAGAAACGAGAGTGAGTACGGCACGGGTGCTTTCCCTTACAGCTGCGGCATAGAGAACAGCTGTCTGCAATCCGCTGCCGTGCAGAGCTTTATCCTATACTTTCTTTATGCGGGAACAAACATGTGCTGTAAGTATATGGCCTTTCACTATGTGTCCTGAGAGTGCAAGATGACGTCCCCTGTCAAGTTTAAGGCTCCGCATCCTCACGTCGCTTCCTCGCGCTACCAAATAAATAAATAAACAAACGCAAATGCTAATGCCCAACTAAGAACCCTTGTACTAATACAGAAGACTGAGATTGGAGAATGGACTACCGGCTCTGCAAATAATTGGCTCGCCGATTTGGTCGCGCTTTTCGCTTTGCTCCTGGAAACCAGGACGTCGTGTCCAAAATAAGTAAAAAAAAAAATAAAGAAAGAAATGCTGTGAAAAAACAAGGGCAAGTTTTCTTTTTTTCTCCTTACAGCCCGTTTCTCCGTGTGCAATAAAATACGACTCGCTCGACGAGTTAGTTTCCTGTACTTATCTAACGCCAGCATGGTTTTCCACTGGCTGGAGATTTGTCGAATCTATTTAAAAAAAAAAAAAGAAGTAGTGTCCGTATTTTTGAAAACGGTCGCTTACGTACTTGCGATCGGTTCCCGGCGAGAAAAAAAAAAAAGAAAAATAAAAGAAAATAAATTGTTAACGCGAGATAATGCTGCGAAAGTGAAATTGAAAGCGAAAGTGAAATTCAGGCCATTCGCGGTGTACGTGGTTCCAGGGCAGTCAATGCGCGAAACGGGATCGCAAAGAGTGACGTTCCAAAAACTCACCTCCCGTTCCAAGAACCCGGAGCAGGTCGAAGTTTGTCATGTCCACCTTCCCCTGACCGGCGAGGTTGACTGCAAATTGGAAAAAAAAGAAAAGGAAAAAGACTCGTTAGTGAAAGTCGCAGCCCATTCCATTTGGCACTAATTACAACCTGCGAGCGGGAAAGAAAGAAAACAAAAAGACGCGGAAATGTTTCGAAAGACGGCGAAGTTGTGACGAGATGTGATGGGGGTATGATATTCGCGTCACGTATCGCATGGGTTCCCTCAAGGACGCACGAGGAAAAAGTTTTTTTGCACACATGGAAACGCGCGCGCGCGCGCGCGCACGCACGCACGCACGCACACACACACACACACACACACACACACACACACACACACACACACACACACACACACACACACACACACACACACGAGATTGGCTGCGTGTATAGACATGACTACAGACACGACTTGTACATCACGTGATGACATTTAATGCTTGTAATTCGGAGATAAAAACAGTGAAAGTTCTCATGAGCTTTCCCTCCACGACTTCCCTTCGCGTAACACACACACACACACACAGAGAGAGAGAGAGAGAGAGGGAGTTAAAGCGTCTTGCCTGTAGACACGACTTCTAAGCCACGTGATGAGATTTAATGGTCGTAATTCAGAGATAAATACACATAAAGGGCCCCTAAAACACTCCTGAGTTAAAGGACGAGAGGGTGGTTTCTTTCTCGATTTCACTATACCCTTCCTACAGACGTTATCTACTCCTCGCCACTTATTTCTTCACAAAACGCGTAGACAATGTCAACACTAAGCGTTGAGCATATCATGATTTCACGCTTTTCGGCTACACGCTGCCATCTCGGCTTACGCAGTCGAAAACGCACAAAACGAAGCGAAATCTGTTGATCGCGCCCGAGGGTCGTGCGAGACAAGGTAGAACAGAGCGTGCGAGTGCATGGCAAAGCATGGCAGGAGACGATTCAAAACTGATATCCCGCGTGTATGGACCAATCGAGGGCTCACTTCTTCGCGACGTCACGTGAACGGGTATGCTGGCGTCACGAATTGCTCCGAAGAGACGGGAAATGCCGGGAGAGAATAACGCACTCGTTCATTTTGTATTTTCGGAGGTTGTTCTCACGTCCTCACGAGATTCGTCCTTCCACGGCTCCCCCCCCCCTTTTCACGTAACACTCGAACCCGCCTACGTTCATTTAAAAAGAGAACGTTGGATTTTGTTAGATGGCCGCGTTATCGTAAGTGGCGCTGTTATCGGCAAACCCTGACGGGGTGATATCACATGACCACTCTGTGAGATTTCCGAAAGACGCGACCTTGGAAAAAAAGAAAAGAAAAGAACGAGGCCTTTGGTAAGCCGTCCTTGAGATGGTGATAAGATAGCCGAGACCTCGAAAACCAAAACCTGTGCACAAAATTAGTCGTCGCAGCAAGATTTGAAGCCATTACGCCTTACGGACAAAGCGACGACGACAAAAAGACCTGATTGAGATGGTTGTTAAGACAGGGAAGAAGTTTCACATCAGAAAAAAAAAGAAGCAAAGGCGGAGGGGAGGGTGGGAAGCTGCACTTAAGGAGTTAGATGCCGTAAATGTTAAGGCTTCCCGGCTGATTAGTCGTTATAATTCCAAGTGAGAGCTCGAAAGAGCTAATCGGCAGCTTTTACGAGTTAATCGGTTCGTTTGATCGGCGCGCCGCAGTAGCGGAGATAATCGCGGGCTCCTTACATCGTCCTCGAACTTCTTGTACGGGTACGATTGCCTTTACAGCATACATGAATGCTAATACGAGAGAGTTAGAATAATACGAACGTAAAACGGAGCGTGGAAATCGATGTCGTTGAGCAGATTACATGCGGTTGAGGAAATCAGGAAAACAGACGGCAATGCATAAACGCAAAATACTGTGCAGAACGGACGAGAGAGCATGCGCAGAACAAACTCACACGGTGGTTCATAAATAGACATCTTTGTGCAGACGACAGTTCGCAGAACAGACGACACAGCAGTCTGTTATAGGCATAATTGCGCAGGCGACAGTGCGCAGGACAGACGCATACGTGGCCTATCACGTGGGCGTCTTTATCACGCTGGGCGACTTACACACCAGACAGCTTTGTGCAGACGACAAAGCACATAGCAGAGGACCACAATGTGGTCTATTACCGGAAAACACCTTTGTACAGGCGACAGTGTGCGGAATATACGACACGGTGTTACCAGGGTACAACTTTGTGCAGACGACAGAGCACATAACAGACGACAACAATGTGGTCCATTACCCAAAGACACCTTTGTCGAGGCTACAGTGCGCAGAACAGACGATAAGGTGGTTAGTTACCAGAAGACAATTTCGTGCAGACGACAAAGCGCAGGACATATGACACGATGGCTAGTCTGTTATCAGAAGGCAACTTTGTGCAGACCACATGTAGACCACATAACAGATGACAACAAGGCGGCATAGCAGCGGAACACACCTTTGTCCAGGCGTCAGTGTGCACAAGAGACGACATCAAGGTGGTCTATAACCAGAAGACCACTTTGTGCAGACGACAGAGCGCTGAGCTAACGACAACAAGGTGACAGTGTGCACAAGAGACGACATCAAGGTGGTCTATAACCAGAAGACAACTTTGTGCAGACGACATAGCGCTGAGCAAACAACAACAAGGTGGTCTATTACTAGAAGACAATTTTGTGCAAACGACAGAGCGCTTAACAGACAACACTGCATGCGGTCTATCGGAGTGTATACAAAAGCACAGATGTGACTGCAAGGAAAAACGTTCATCGTGGAGAAAAGAGAACAAGTTGGAGATTCGTGAGTTGGCGTAGAAACCGACGAGAACATTACGAGATATAACTTCGACTTGGCTCGCGTCGGCTACTAACGATCGTGACAACAACAGTCACGAACATGCGTAACGACGCGTAATGGAGTCCACGCATGCGTTTTCTGCGGGGCGGCAGCCCTGCCTTCCTATATAGTGGTTTTGTCGACGTACACTTTTCCACGACATCCCGCATCGAAGATCGTCAGCATCAACAGATGTTTGCGTTTACCGTCGTTCTTAAGGAAAAGTCCTGCCTTTTCAAATCTGATCTAGCGGGAGGTTTCTTTTTATTTCTTTGATTCGCCTGTAGTCGCTTTCTTTTTCGTTTTAGCCTATTCTTCCGCATTCAGGGTTGCTATACGCTGTCCTTCGTAGAAGGGCACACGCATGCATGCGCCGAATTACCTTGTAATACATCGCCGACAGAAGGCGGAAGGATATCTTACATACACATAAGGCCGTGCGAGTCAACGTCGAGTACGGGCTTAATTCGACGCCCCATTCTATGCACAGCGATGACAGGCACCTAATTATCTCCCTCTGTCTATCCTTAATTACGAGTTCCTTTCGATGCATTGTAGAAGGTTCCGGGAAAGTAACAGCACCTCGCGTTCTGAGCGTGTACTAATACTACAACAGCCTCCGACGCAAACCAAGTGCATAGCGAGAATAACGACGTCAACCTCGCGATAACTAATTGCGCTGAAATTCGACCGGTTATCTGTGAGGAAAGTGACAGAGAAGACGCGGGTACCCAGGATAAGATCAGCGTTGAGATTTACGCATGGTCTCAAGGCAAGTGTAGTTAGTGATTTTTCAATCCGCATTTTTTTTTTTTTCATTTTCCTGTGCTACCTTCAAGTGCTGTCTAAGTAGGGAGGGGGGGGGGGGGGGGGAGCCAGAGCTTTGCGGGGTGATTTAGTGGTCGTGTACTAACGACGTACATAGCTGGGGACTACGCGGATTAAATTTCGACAACCCGGGGTGGGCTCTTTAATAACGTGCACCCGAATCTACAACATGCACGGGGTGTTGTATAGCGTTTCGCTTCAAATCGGAGTGCGCGTATGCTGCGGCTTCGAATCGAACCCGCGTCCTTCCGCGAGCTTATAAAGCAGCAGCATGAGCTGTTGTCCGTCGTCACCATACGGAAAGAAAAGTGGGTCGCCTGCCCACTTCGAGGACGCTACACGAGTACGCGGTCGCGTGCGTGTGTACAACGTGTGTAGTACACTTTGCGGGCAGCTAGCCGAGAGCGAAGGATGGCGGAAGTTACAGAGAACGCGCAGCCAACCGTTTCCTCCAAAGAACGGCGCGTGCAGTGCAGTTGCCATGGTGACGACTGTCGAGGTAAGGAGAGAAATAAAATATAAAAAAGACGTCAGCGTTCGCGGGAATATTTTTTTCCTCTGTCTCTCTCTCTCTCCCTTTGTTTTTATTATTTTTTTTACGCGCATACACGCAAACCGAGAACGGAGCCACGCACATAACTTCACAGACCTCGATATGTGGCGAAACCGGGAAGTCAGTGAGGCGGCAAATTCGTTAAATGTATGCGTGGGGGGATTAAATGTTGAAGTGTGTGTGTGTGTGTGTGTGTGTGTGTGTGTGTGTGTTGTGTGTGTGTGTGTGTGTGTGTGTGTGTGTGTGTGCGCGTGTGTGTGTGTGTGTGCGTGCGTGCGTGCGTGCGTGCGTGCAACTTTTAGAATACAAGGACATTGCAATTCTCATCAGAATTACTGATTTTGTGCCGGCGCACAAAATCTGTGGAACTGGTGATTGTAGAGTTGCATGGTGATTCATGACACTTGAAATAGGAGCGCTTAACTATACACGGACTTTCTTTGACCAACCTCAGTCCGGTAATAGAGTTGTCCACCAAACTTCTTTTCTTCTTAGCCAAGACGTCTCTAAGACGTAACGGACAGGACGCGACGACGAGCAACGAAGTTCGTGACCCCGATTCGGCTACGGGTCGTGTCGGGACATGCGCGGCAGCGCGCTCTATAAGCAACCACCAATGCTCTGCTGCGAGCGAGCGAGTCCTTTCAGTCCGAAGAAGTCGTCAGCCACCTTTTCTCTCTCTCTCTCTTTCCCCCAACCCTTTCTTTCAAACATCTTGGCCTCCATTCCTGCGCGCAGTACAAGAGGCAACGAAGACGGGTTGCGCATCAGAAGAGATAGTATACGTAGCCAGAAATTTTTTTTCCTCGGGGTGGGGAGTTTAATTACCCTGTGTGTATGTTCGTGCGTGCGTTTGTACGTGTGAATGTATATAAACGCATGCAAAATTGCATTTTTTTAAGGGGGGGGGGTGGGATCGGGCCACTGGCGAAGCCAGAGAGTGGGGCTCCTGTGTACTCTCCTCCCTCCGCCATCGCCACTGGGGAGAGAGTACCCGACTTCAAACAGAGCGGTGATAACGCTCCACGCAGCAATAATTAAGCCGTAAAAGCTATCTTAACTGCTTTCTCAAAGGGCACTGAAACCACGCCTGCGGCATTACAACGTGCGATTCTATCTTACACCGGGAAGTTTATCGAAAGTTGGACTGCTTCCAGGCCGTTCCAAACGAGCTCGCCAATCCAAAGCGAATCGCCCGCTGTGGTTCAGCGCAGATTAAGGTGTCGCGTTAAAGCTCGAGGACGCGGGTTCGCTTCCCGACCACGGCAGCCGCATTTCGATAATCCGGAGGCACCCCCACTACGGCTTGTCTCGTAACGATATGTTTTGGCACGTAGAAACTTATAAATTATTTTTAATCCAAAGTGAACCACGCTTTGAATTAGCGTTTCGCCTCCCCCCCCCCTTATTTTCTTTGTTCGAAAGTAGCGCACGCATTCAAGAAAGCCAAGGCCCGGGTAAATCAATTCCAATTCCAAAGATATTTCTCTTTTCAGTCTGAATCGAAATTATTGAGTTCTCTGACAAATTATTTACGAGTGCCTGCGCTAAACAACAACAAATACAACAAATAAGAAAAGAAGAAAACGACATCAGACAGGCTTGCGAGCGCTTTCTCCTTGAAACGTGGCTTCTTATACCTGCATATCGTATACCGCTGCAACGCGAGCGCGCTCTGCGGTTCGGTCGTTACAGTTGCTTTCAATTCGCTTCTTTTCTTCCCCCTTCGGGAGACTATTATTAGCTCCTTAGCTCGAGGAACACATAGCCACTTACGCACGCGATCCATACCCGTGCATCGTGTTGTTTTCTTTACGTTTTTTCACCTCTCAAGACGAAGTGGATTTGATGACGTACCGCGCGCTCGTTCAGAGAGTCCGGCAAGGACATCGCCTCGCTCGTTGTGCCGTACATAGCTTGTCTTTTTCTTGTTTTTTTTTATCACACTTACGTAACACGCTCCGGCCCCTGTTCAGGTTGCTGGTTATTATTAGCCGCGGGTTCCCGTCAACAAAAAGAAACCGCGGCAAGCGTCGAGCAGCTTTTATTGCGCCAAGCGAAACGGTATCCAAAATTGCGCGGAAAACAACGTATAGGAGATTTCTGACGTCACATTGAAGCCATAATTAGCGCCTAATTGAAGAAGCCATTAAAAGATGTAGAGGCGAAGTTGTGTCAATGTCTCCCAGTACTATCATTTTGCATTAAAATCATTTGTTTTAATTTTAATTTTACTTGCAACAATAAAAATCACTCACGGTTTCCCAAATCGTGGTATGTATGTATGTATGTATGTATGTATGTATGTATGTATGTATGTATGTATGTATGTATGTATGTATGTATGTATGTATGTATGTATGTATGTATGTATGTATGTATGTATGTATGTATGTATGTATCGCCAGCCAAGTTTTATTGTAACACGACAGGCTACTACAACTGCAAAATTGTGTGTACACTTTCAACCACTTTCGCGGGGTACAACAATCGGCAGGTTAACGAAGTCTCAAAAGATCCGATCCGCAAGCCAAGCCTGATCGGAGGCGGGCGACCACCACGAAAGAGAACGCGCACAAGTGTACGGATTAGGGCAAACGAAACTACGAACGAGTAAAATGTAGGCCGGCGCGCGCATGTGGTTAAAATGCGAAAAGGAGGCTATAGGCGAGGCAAGGCTTAACGACAGGCAGGGTGGTCGCTCAGGCCTGTTTCCTTTTCTTGTTGCTATTAATTCCTCATGTTTACATTAATCCCGAAAATAAGGTCAACTTCCGCTGGACGTCCCGCTAAAGCGGCCCCCAGTTGCACACGATTAAAAACAAATCGCTCTTCCCGTTTACGCAGCGGGTGCGTGCGTACACAGAAATCAAAACACAACATGGCGTCCAGACTTGACGGACATGTCCGCAACATCGGAACTAAGTTGCTCGGACGGCCATGATACGAGAAGCAAAAAGGAGGGCAGACGAACAGCGACAAACGATAGCAGACGACAAAGAAAGATGGCGCCAGCCTTCACTCTTCTTTCCTATCCTCCATACCAGACGTCTTGCTTGGTGACGTTTGTAGAGGATGCTTGCAGCAGACGGTGTACCTAGCAGACGACGCGACTGCCGTTGTTACTCTAACCGTTACCTAAGCGCCCGCGTCCCACCACTCTTACCGGTTTCTTTTTTCTTGTTTTTTACTTCCGTTCTTCCTTTATTCGCTTTTGTTGCCACTTCCTTTTGTCTACAAGGCACCAGGAAGAGACGATGACGCAGTCGGGCCCACAGAGGGGGCCTTCCAAAAATAACGCCCTCCAACTTTCTTTCTTACCCCTCGGTGTTACCACTACCATACATCCAGAGGAGGGCAGGCAATCTGCCTCGTCTCCTATACATCTGGAGAGTCATGCGCTCTCTCCATCTCTCCAATCAATCTCGCCTCCTCCGCGTTCCGGTCTTGGTGCGTTTAATCCTCTTCGCAGATTACATCGCGTCACGCTTACAGCCGGCCCGCCTCGCCGAGTCTTTTTATGTGTGCATAGCGCAGTAACAGAAGTAACGATTCGAGGCTTCGAAACGTTGTCGTCTGCTCGCTAGCCCGTTTGAGACAGACAGACGGACGATTGGCGAGATGGGCTACCGAGAACGGGTTGTGCCAGGTCATGACCGGTTTCGGTGACGGAATGTCGAACATCCCTTGTCAAACGCTCTGTCGCCCTCGCGTCGCGCGAGAAATAGCTGTTGCAAACGTGCTGTTGCGAACAAGAGTGTCACTCGGTGCTTTTGCCACTAAAAAGGAACCTACGCGCACTAATTGAATACTTGTGCCGTTTCGAAATGCGGTACTCTGAACGTGTGTTTGTAAACTATCATTAGCGTAAGTTGAGCGACTGATTAGATAGATAGATAGATAGATAGATAGATAGATAGATAGATAGATAGATAGATAGATAGATAGATAGATAGATAGATAGATAGATAGATAGATAGATAGATAGATAGATAGATAGATAGATAGATAGATAGATAGATAGATAGATAGAGATGTTCAAAAAGCTGACGAAGGCACGAAAGAATGAGCCTATACAATTCATGGCGGTTCGACCTACCAGACAGCTATATAAAATGAGAAAAAAAAAGTATATACATGACAGAAGAGAAAGCCGGAAGCAGCTCCTCGAGTTTAAGTAGAGCACACGAAAAAGCGGCGTTTAAGAAAGACAGCTGACAAGCGTTTTGCTCCGCGCGCATTCCATCCGCCGCCGCACCGCTTCAGACATAGCGGAAGTGGTAAAGTGCCGGAGAAAAAGAAGTCCCGCGAGAGCGGGGCTCGGCGAACGAGAGAGTGCGAGAGCTGAGTGAAGCGGGCCATCGCATTCCGCTACCTGTCTTGGATGCGTCTGCGAAGCTAGGTCAGACCGAGATTACAGCCTCACTGTGCTAATTGTAAGACCGTAACGCTTAAAGCACGTTTCTTAAATGTCCCTTGGGAGCCGTGTGGTCACTTGCGACCGACTGCGCGTGCGCAGTTGTATTATAACATTAGTATTGTGCTCAACTAGGATAGCCCGTGATACAAGCGTCTCTCATTTAGTACAACACGCACTGGAAATAATACCTGTCGGGGTTTTACGTCACAAAACCACGATATAATTTGAGAGACGCTGTAGTGGAGGGCTCCGGAAATTTCGACCAACTGGGGTTCTTTAACGTGCGCCTAAATCTAAGCACACGGACTGCTAGCATTTCGCCTCCATCGAAATACGCATTTAAATATGGATTTCGTGGCCCCTTCGAGATAAAGGTCATGCGCCACTGAGGACGTTGCCATTGCAGATGGCTTTTTCGTCATCAATTTGTGCTTGCTTGCTCTGTTCGCATCCAACGTAGCGTGACCAAAGATTTCGCCCCTTCATATATGGAAAGCTAGAACCGGTTCTCCGTCGTCGCTTCCGTAGCTGTACAAAATCGTCAAACAAGAATACACATATATAGCGAAAATCCGGAATTGTACTCGACAGCTTGCGAGTCTGTATCAGCACTTGCATGCGATGCGGTCTCTATAGTTGGGTCGAAACTGATGCTCTTCTCAGGAGGTGGCGCCACCAGTGCCGACGCTTTTGTCTACGTCACTGGTGTTTCACATATTGCATCAAGCGGGAAATGAAAAGAGGCAACAGCGAGTTAATAACCGTCCCTTGCACCTTGGTGACCTACGTGCTAGATTGGGCTTCGAAGTGATACTTAATATGAGGGTTGTACTGATATGGGTTATATTGTTTGGCATTCCATTACGCTGCAATGCGTACGAACGGAGCGAAACACAAGGACAAAAGGGCGACAGAGAACACCACAAAACGCTATAGCATCCAACTACAAAGGCTTCATTACATTGTGCAAAAAAAAATATTATTAAATGTGGTGGCGTGTTATTTATACACGTTACAACCCACGTCTCGATGCGCCGTCCCGTTGTTCCTACGAACGTCACGCCATTCATCACTCTTATCGTAACAACGCATAGTGCGATGCGACGTGTAACGAGGTTACACACACACACACACACACACACACACACACACACACACACACACACACACACACACACACACACACACACACACACACACACACACACACACACACACACACACACACACCACTCTGATAAGAGAGATGATGGAAGAGAACCCAAAAGAAGAAACGGCGGATACAGCTTAGGCACAATGACACGACAGTGGAAAGGGGGGTAGTGTCATTGTGCCAGCTGCAATGCACACACATAAACATGGCGCAGGGAGGGTTGCACCGTTACGCATACTTCTGTGGCGTTACGCGTTACGTGCAGCACGCAACAGCGTCAGTTGTCGCGGTGCTTTCGAGCGTGCACTCACTGCTGTCTGTACCGGCATGGTGGGACCGCATTCAAGTGCGCCCGTGCTATATTTATGTACAACGGGAAGAGAGAAAGATAGAGAGGGAGAGGGCACGCATAGAGAGGTGGCGGTGTCCGTATGTAGGAAGAGTGTCGTGAGGCAGCAGCGCGTCGTATGTAGAGCGTGGAAGGTTAGCGAAGCCGTCGCTGGCCCAGCAAGCGATATAGGGCCCTACTTACGGTGTGTACAGGCGAGTGTGGATGAGAGCGAGGCGGTGATTGCAATGGCAGGTATAGGTGGTTCGGGCAAGAACGACCGACCGACTGGGAACTGTTACTACACAAACTCAAAGTATTTTTTTCACCACTTTTGTAAAGGATACGGCGGGCAGTAACACGAGCACATGTTTTGAGCAGGAAACGAAAAAAAAAAAAAATCCAGTGTGTTTCGACCTTCGCCCGCTGTCAGAGGCGCGTGTCAAAGCGTGTGTGTGTGTGTGTGTGTGTGTGTGTGTGTGTGTGTGTGTGTGTGTGTGTGTGTGTGTGTGTGTGTGTGTGTGTGTGTGTGTGTGTGTGTGTGTGTGTGTGTGTGTGTGTGTGTGTGTGTGTGAAAGAAAGAAAGAAAGAGCTTAAGATAAAAGAAAGAACAAGACAGAGAATGGAAAAAAGTTGTAAGAGAGGAAAAAAAAAACGAGAGAGAGGTGAGGATACGTCCCGAATGAAAGGCACAGGACAGGAGTGGTTGACTGCGGAAGAGCGCGTGCATGCGATTCCGTTCGCTGCTCCGCAGGTGACGTTGTTGTAAGTGCGTGATATATGTTCGCATCTGGTCGCGCAGTGATTCGTTTCTTCTTTTTTTTTTTTTGCCAACACACCGAGCGCGACAGTGCAAAAACTGTGCCACTCGCTCGAAGTTTTGTCTTCCGTGCAGCGCAGACCTCCGGCGCAGAATATACGTATAGACAGATGGCTCTCGGTACAGTTTGCATATCGCGCCACGCTATCTTATCAACGCATTCTGCTGTTGTACAGTACAGGCTATCGAGTGGACGCATCGCTATCGACAGCACGCGATAACAAGAGCACCTACCTCACACACTGCAAGCGACAAGAAGCAAGGAACGCTAGGAAATGTTATAAGTGGTGTATACTTATGGTTTCGTGACGCTGCGTGCTTGGCGTACAAAGCGTTGCGCGTAAGCTTTGTCATAGAAATTATGTTGACCTTCTATTAAGTTTTTCGTTCTCCTCGGTAAATCCTTCGTTGAGGTTCGGTCGAATGTCGAGTCCCAATTTTTGCAACACCTCGAGAAGAGTATGCAAAACAGGACAAAATATTGTTCCGGTTTCCGAGATTTCTTATGAAAATAGCACCCGCTGTTCAACCGCGCATCAAGCGAATGACAGTTGAGGGTAACAGATCTCAACGGAGACGCAAGAATACATTCACGACCGAGGGATGCTGTCAAACGTCCTTGGGGACGCTGTTGCTAAACTACCACTTTATGAACTTCAATATGAATTTTAAGATATACCTGACGTTTCATCAAGCAGACGTTACATACAGACATAAACAACTTCCGTAAATACTAGTGAAAATCAGTGCGAACACAACGGAGACACAAGACGATAAGGACACAGTAGGAGTGCCTATTCTAACAACTGAAGTTTATTGAAACAAAACAAAAACAAACAAAAAAACGCAACGAAAACCAACACCATGCGTGCGCAGGAATTTTAGGTCACGTGAAAGAAATTGTTAAGCGTGCGTACCCCGCAATCTAGCGAGCACGCAGACGGTCCAGATACGCAGTCATCACCCTTCGTTTTGATCACGAACGCTTCCGCGAGCCAGGCATGTAGTAGCAAATGGCTGTTTATTTAGTGCAATATGTGACCGAAGCAAGGAGGAGGGAAATTAAGTTTTACTGCAGAACGAACTCTTATGTACTTGTCTAATGCGAGCAGCTGACACCTGCAGTGCATAACGGAGGAGGACAGTAAAGAGATGGGAACGAGAATATAGCGGGGACCACTTTCATATGTACACAGAAGCCGTAATAATAGATGTCCCTACAAACACTGCAGACGTCTTGCAACGACTCCCCGGTCATGGTCAGCGGATTTCACGCTAGAGGGTACTGGGCAACCCAGCGAGTCCCCTGTCTTTCAAAGCTCGCACTGTTTAAACCTCAAACGCAAGGCGAAAAGAACGAAGAAATAAAAAAAAAAAAAAAGAAAGGACGAGCACTGTGAAGAAGTGATAAACAGTTCTCTTTGCAAAACGGCCATGCAGCGCGGCACGTGCAACCTTCAGCTGCCTCCGCGTGTCGAGAGAGAGAGGGAGAGAGACGAGCCATGCTAACGTTGCAGCTGTCAGAGCAACAACGTTTTCAGACCAGGCAACAACGGTCGCACGCGCGACTCGCGCTGCAAAGTGCAAACGTCTGCAGGTGCATTGCACTGACCACACACACACACACACACGCGCGCGCAGGCTGCGTGTTTATTGTGTAGCTGTAGATGCGGCCGTTACAAAGAACGGCAGGAACGAATCTCTCAGCTGTAGCAAATGATGGCGATTAGCTATTGTACGTGTCACCTATTAAGGCGAAAGCCTTAGGTGCCTCAATCAAACGCGAAAATTGACCGGCGTCCCGCGTCGGCGGCGTCAACATCAGTCATGTAAAAAAAAATTCAAAACTAGCCATAGTCATGCAACATTACATTAGCCATAATTCAATATACATTAGCCATTATTAGCAGTGCTCATCAGGGCTGGACATCGTTTTTTCCTGTGTTCGTCCGAGCTTTGCGCACATACCCTACAATAAGGGCTGGTAGTGTGCGAGAAAACACGGTAGGCTCGAAAAGAAAACCGCCGTGCACAAGTCGAGGGGTTTGCTAAGATATACTCTCGCTATCACATGTAAAACATGTAGACCCGAAGAGTCGCGTCTTGGAACTAAACGCAAGGCCGCAATATATAGAAAAGGAGGGCTGGCAAAACACTTTTCTCACTGACGCACCGCCGAAGACGTTCGAAAGGTACCAAGGGCGGCCGCCAAACGTGTGCGAACAGCCTCGAGGGCAGAAAACAACAAAGTTTTTTTTTTTTTTCCTCGAGCCAATATCATATATATGCAACCGCGTAGCAAGCAAAGAAAAAAGGGGAAGCCCCCTCACAACCCCCTTGAACGCACGTGCCTGTCTTTCCGCAATAACATACTTCGAGTAAAGGAAAAGGACAACCGCCCTCGTAAAAGAGCACCGGTCGTTCGATGAAGGATACGAGACCGTAGACGGAACGAGCTGTGATCGGCGGCCACGTGCTCGTCGCGTGCTGCCGTTTGTTAGGCAGCTTTAGAATAGGGCACACAAAACTTTGCGCTAGGGTTTGTCGCCACTGCGCATGCGTAATACGCTATATACTCTCGCGTATGCCCACGTTAATTGACGGAAATAGCGTATAGTACCAAACAAACGCTATCCCTGCGTACCCTTTTCTAGAACTGCTAATTGGCGAAAGCCTCAGATGTGAAAATTGAGGGGCGTTTTCGAGATTTGGCAAGACTGGACGATACTTCTCGAGGTCGGCGTCAACGCGAGTGATGCAAAAATAGTAATAAAGGTCGGTCAAAAGTCACGTGATACTCAAGTGAATGCGCGTGCGGGCAGTGGGTGTCTCAAAAGTCACATGACCTCAATGTAACATAACGACATCACTGACGTCACAGATCGCCAGGATTTGTGACGTCATCGTGATGTGGGGAGAAAGGCACCTACCACTTAAAGTGAGACCCTTCGGGGGGCAGGGAGGCGGGGAACTTATGTGTTGTGTTTGTATTATGTTTCCATATTATGTTTGATCTTGGGGGTGGAGGGAGGGGTAGATGGGTACCGCTTCTGCTGTTGTCTATTATTGGGACACTGCCATAGTGAAAATGACATATTGGCGCGTGCATACTCTTCTGCTCTTTCGCTATTTCATGCCACTTTCTAAGTACCGGGTAGCCAACTGTAGACGCCCCCCAATTAGCCTCCGTGGCTGCCATTTACATTTCTTTCTCTCTCTCTCTTGACACAATCTACGAGTTTTAAACACACACACACACATACAAACACACACACACACACACAAAAAGGCGCGCGCGCGCGCGCGCGCGCAGAAGGCAAACGTCATACTGTGGGATCCACATTCTGGGATCCCGCACATCACATCGGGACACTTCGCGCGTCGACCCTGCCACCTGTACATTCACAACCTAAAATAAAAAAAGGAACTGATTCAACCCGTTTCCGTTTTCACCTAGATAGCTGCGCACAGACACGTGAGCAAGCGCACCCGCGACCTGACGCGCCCGACGATTCCAGCTGCCAACGGAGGCAGCGGCGCCAAAAGATGGCTCCGCAACAGCCGTTAAAAAGGCAAATAAACGCAAATAGAAAAGGTAGTGCAACAGACACGCCTCACAGACAGACACATCGTCGTCGCTTTCGCGATGCGGGGTCGCGATGCCGCCGCGTAGGGATGGGCGGCGGCGACAGCCAGCTGCTCCCTTTGTTCGGCACACGCTCCACTACCAAACCACCACCGCCAGCGCTGTCTCCCTCACCCCAGAGTCGATCAGGGTTGCCAGGTACTCGAAGAACAACCCGCCAAATTATGGCGCATTAATAGCCCAAAAGTAGCCAAACGTAGCCCATAAAAATAGCCCAAAATAGCCAAAGACAATAAATCCAGACAAAACGTTTTTATTTATTATTTACTGACACAGAGCGAGTTTGTACATGAAAGAACTGAATGTACAATGTATTAAGAAAGAGATCAAGCATGTAAAACAAGTGCAAGGGAAAAAAATATGGTTACATGAAAAACTTGTCGAGTGGCATTTAAACGTTGCTTTGGTTAGGACACCCCACCCACACGTCGAAATAGTCTCACTTCCATCCTTTCTGGGTGGCCACACATATGCAAACACTTCTTCCAAGCGCAAGAGAAAGAACCGCGTCGCTTGTGCACTACACAAATGTTCCAACATGTGTGCATGCCTGTTATGCACGCTTTCGGCTAAAAAGGTGGCGCTATCGGAAGACGGTGCGGCCATTGAGAGTCGTTTAATTACAAGCAGAGGCAGACCGCCCCATACACACACATAGAAATGGTCTCGCTTCCATCCTCTGTGGGTGGCCACACATATGCTAACACTTCTTCTAAGCGCAAGTAAAAGAACCGTCGCTTGTGCACTACACAAATGTTCCAACATGTGTGCATGCCTCTAAAGTTGTATGCGTGCTGTCGGCTAGGAAGGTGGCACTTAAGTTTACCCAGCCCGCAACAGGTTGCACAGTCTTGCATTGTCGTCCTTCCGCGGCGTCGGCGATGGTCAAAAGATACAAAAGGCGTGGGCAGAGAAAAGGCGCTCTTTTGCAGTGAGCCGCCCATATGCACGCAATTACACACGCTGCTTGCTTGAGAATGCACGGGTATTCGTGTCTTGTTGTTGGTAGTGTTTGTTGATTAATTTGTTTTCTTTTAACTGGGGCCACAATGTCATAGTCAGTTTCCGGTAAAGAAAGTCCTCCCTTTTTGTTGTCCACAAAACTAGGATTTGACACTCACGCACGCTCGAAAAGGCCCTCTTGTTCCCTCCCCAGCGAGGAGCAAGCTGTGCGCTGTCCCGATGCATCGACAAAAGGACTCACGCTTCCCTCCCTTGCACCCCCACCCCCCGTAACTATATGTCGTGGGGCCGTCGCTACTATGGTTCAGTAAAGATAAGAAAAAAAAGGAAGTGCTTCTCGTTGTGGGGGCACGGCTCAGAGAGACACACAACACGACTACTGAAAGCCCGCGGGGGGGGGGGGGGGGGGGGGGGGGGGGGGGGTGATTCTTAAAAGGAAGAAGGAAATGAAAATGGAAATTGGGTGTGGAGTGCACGATAACTGTCTCTCAAGTGAGGACACCTCAATTTCGTTCCCGCTTCATCCTTTCCGAGAGAGAGACAAGATGCACAACGACCCCAGCACCCCCCTCCCCTCGCCCTTTTCTTCCTTTTTTTCTTTAGGTGTAAAACACGCGTTGCTTTTTTTCTTGCTTATATCGCTCTGCCCGGTCAGAAAGAAGGCGCGCGAAATGTCTATTGATGCACATTCACAACAATCTTGAAGCTAAACAACCACCAAGGGGTAGAAAAGACAATGAAATACGATTTTTTTGAACGAAGCCAGAAAATAGCCCAAATATAGCCAAATAGCCAAAGATGAAAAATCCCGCCAACTCGAAAAAAAAGTAGCCCAATTTGGCTATTTATAGCCCAACCTGGCAACCCTGGAGTCGATGAGAGTGGTGGTGCCTCTCCAAAGCCGGGTCACATCACATACGCCGGCTCGGCCGAGGCGACCGACCCGTCGGAGGACGCAGCACTGTGAACGTGAAGCGATTTTTCCACCCCGCTCTCTCTGACCCCGCACCACTCTCTATCTTTCTCTCTCTCTCTCTCTCTTTATCTCGACCCGGCATCTGAAACAACGACCATCCGCCACTTTTGTTTGTTTGTTTGTTTGTTTGTTTGTTTGTTTGTTTCGTTTCTGTACTCAGCTGGCGGCAGCGGCAATGGTCCGACTTGTAGGGTGGATGTCCGAACCGTTCCTGATTCGTACTCAGCTAATTAAAACGACAGATGGGCTATTTTGACCGGTCACACACAACGTCTTCAAAAAACAAAAGAACAGAGGCTGCATGGTTCGAAAAAAACGCGGGGCCAAGCATGGGACGCCTGCTCCGAACCGAAACGTCGGCCGAAAGTCGACCAGGACTACGAGAAGGCAGGCAGCACCAACGTTGGGCAGCACCGCTGGTACGGGAGAGTGGGAAAGAGAAAGATTAGAAAGACGGGAGAAAACAAGGCGGTGGAGAGAAAGAGAGGGAGAGAGAACACTGACGAGCCGACGCCATCGTCTTCCAACGACCGCAAACAAGCAAGCAACAAACCCTGGCCAACACACATAACGGGAGGGGAAGATAAACTGCCTCCGCATGCCACGGCACGCGTAGTTTTTGACAGCACCCGGCTGCCGCTGCTCTCACGCAGGCCTGATCGGTCTCACGTGCGCGCTCGACGTGGCGTCGCCTTCCCCTTCAACTTTTGAAACGGCTTCGATGTAGCGCAAAGGACACGAGAATGCACATGAGGACACCACAGAGCGCACCTTGTGTGTCTCCTCGTGACGGTGTCATTTCGCGCTACATCAAAGGTGTTGACATGATTCACCAACAAGTCGACATTGCAAGCAAAATGCTTTCTCAGAGAGGGAGAGGCTAGTTGCTCTATGATTTCTGAAAAAGAACATCTTAGCGCAAAATGACACAAGGGGCGCGTAATTCGAAGGTTGTGGGTGCGGATCCCACCGAAGAAAAGCGTGATTTTTCGTCCACTTTATTTTCTTTCAATTTAAGTGAGAATAATTACGCTACAGTTAAAAAAACCACAAATATTCCCTATGCTCCCTTATGCTTTCCTTGGCTTAATTGTCTGTCGGTTTCATTAGTTATGTATAATACAAAGTCAGGCAGCTGCCCTTGTGCTGTGTTTACATTTCCATGTGTTTCTTCAATAAACAAGTTGGAAGTTAGCGCCAGTCCCGTGTACCTGTCTGACCTTGGGTGATATTCTGGTAATCGTGAAATTCCGCCATTGGTCATCTCTGATTGGCCCAAAGAGCTGCTACAACCTTTCTGATTGGCTTAAAATGCCGTCATTATGAAATTTGACAAGATGGCGGAATTTGACAGTGTCCTTTAATAGTCTTGCTCGTGTCGTTTTGCGCTACCATTGTATTGTTCAGAAATCACACTGCAACCCTTATCCACTACATTCCCCTTCAAGACTGCCTCCTCTATCCCTCTCTCCCTCTCTCTCTATCACTCCCCCACTGTCCTCCTCTCTTATCTCATCACAAGCTGCAGCGGCGAGTAGCGGTGGAGTCTCGCACGCGAGCAGCCGGTCGCCTTCCCTTTCTTTTTCGTTACCCTTCCCACTCGGTGGTCGGCGCGTCGACATCGCCGCCTGCCGCCGTGAACCGAACCAGGAAGAGACGTTTCGGCTCACGGAGAGCAAAGCATAGCAACGCCGTAGGAGGAGGGGGGTCGGCTGGTAGAGCGAACGGAGAAACGATGGCAGGAGAATGTGCGAGGAAGTGGTGGGGGTTGCGTGCCGGGTTGTTTTCCGTCGGCAGGGTGCTCCCCCCTCCCCCACTCCCCGCCAAGGAACGGCGAAGTCGAAATAGCGGATAGAAAAAGGGCCAGAGGAACGTACGAAAGCGAGCTGCTAGGCGCGGACTCGGCGGACTGAGCAGCGAAGTGACGACCTACAGCCGCTGCGCGCCGGTCGCGCTGGAGAAGTAGAAGCGCATTGCTTGCCCTGGCTTCGCCTTCTTCATCACTTAGAGGCGGACCAACAACGGTCGCTTCGTTTCTTCCTAAGCCTTTTCATTTTTTGTTTCTGCGTTTGCAAAAAGGCCTCTTCGCTCTATCTGGTGCAAGCGCTTTCTTTTTCTGCCGCAGGCGGCATTTCGTACATCGACCAAACTGGCGATATATGCCGTTTCTGTATGTACAGCATATACCGTGCTTTCGCAACGAGCACGCCAATCGTACGCAGGTTATTTCGTTATTCAACAAAAAGAGACGAAAAAATAAACTGGAATCCTTATACAAGTCATGAAAACGTTACCGTATGTGCTCGTACACCCACAGCTCTCTTCATTCATTTGTTCGTAATTGCCTTCTTAGCTTTTCAAACTGTGCTATCGTGTTTTCTTTTTTTTTTTTCCTCACGCAACACAGATCCCCCCGCTTGTAGCACCATTTGTTTACATACATACGTTTCTTTACGAGCGCATTTTGTTTGTTGCCACCAGGCGTCGGCAGTGATCAAGTTTACGATGACAAAACAAACATGAAATACCACGAAATGGCCGCTAATGGCCAGGTATGTACGTAACGACTCTTCCATGCTTCCCCATTAGGCGCGCTGAGAGTGACGAAACAATGGAAACACGCGGAAGCGCCAGAACAGGCCGCTAATAATTTTGATTGACGCTCGCGAGGCCAGCACCACGCAGTAGCTTCGCTCCTGTTTGCCCGTCGTCTAAACAGTTGCCGCGCGTACAACACACACACGTATACAACGAACGCCTCCATTAGGACGGGTTCCCAAGGTCTGCAAGCGACGCCATCAGTACGCACAAAAAAGCAAAGAGGTAATAGTTGTAACGTTCGCATTCTGTGTTTTCGCCGTGTAGCAACAAAAGGCTCACCCACGCCCATGCTGGCATTGACTTTCGCATGACCTTGACAGGCCGTGAACGCGTAATTTCTTTTCAGATCGTCGGCAAGTAGACCCTTCAATGCTTGCGCATTCAAATTTGGTCATTTATGCAGAGCTGGGGTAGCAGACGACAAGGCTTACCTAAGGCAGACGACATGGGTACAGTTGTGAGCAATATGGGAGGGAACACCGAATTCGCGTTTAATAAACGATTACTTGTAATGCACGGATATGAATGTGACGTGCTCCGAACGCGTACTTCCTTTGAGATCGTACTTTCTTTTGAGATCGGCGGCGAGTAGCTCTTCAAATGCTTGCGATTTAAGATTTCGTCATGTATGCGAAACGTAGCAAACGACAGGGTTTATACCGGCAAAGAAAATACGTGGTAGACCTACAGCCGTGGTTTACTTCGCTACAGTTTTCGACTCATCGTGACTCGGTCTGTACAACACGCACGCGCAGAAGCTTACATACCGCAAGCGCGGATAAACGGTCACGGAGGAAGAAAAAGAAAACTTAGGAGGGAGCATTACGTCACGCAACCATCCTTGGCAAACGAACGCTCCGTGAAGCCACCAATGTCGGCCAAACACGTGACTTCTCGCATCAAGATCGCGTAAGAAACGAGAATCGCCGAGGCTTTGGGGATTTGGCGCCCCGTAGATTTTAATCAAGTCGTGCTTGATCGGCCGCCTCACGGAGGCAGTGCGATAAACAAAACAAAGCCGGGAGTAGTCTAAAACCTACGGCGCACGCTGGCGTTTTGATCACGTGTCGCGCAATGCTCCCTCCATGTACACGGTAGAATGTTCCGCAAAACCAAAACGCGTGCCGCGCATGTGCAGTGAATCGTACGTAGCGGCGAAAGAGAGAGAGAGGCCAAAAGCGCGCGTGCTTTCCCCAAGATCGGAAATGCCGGGCCACTTCCGCCGCTGCTGTCGTCGTCTGCTTCGGAGGTCGTCGTCTGCATCGAACGACACGAAGGCCAGCGCCCGCAGCGGCAGGTGAAGGATAACAAGGGCGCCTAGCCATATTCCTCACTATATGCCCGGCCCACGTGCTGGTATTTTTAGAGCGGAGAGAAAGAAATAATTTATATAACCGCACGGTTACCTTGACACAAACGTTAAACGCCCGCCGCTCGAAACCCGAAGGGTCGCAGAAAGAATAAAGTGCAGAGGCCACTTTCGCCGATGGCTATTTCCGTGTCCTCGTCTGACGGCGTTATTAACTCGGTGGGCGAGGCTATGAATTACCCACGAGCTTGAAAAACCACGTGACCGCGCAGCACGTGTATCTGCGACGCTTAAAGAAACACGCGAAGGGCGTCTACGCTGATGTGTAATGGAAGCTTGTCGCTCATATCATGTCATGTTGACGTCATCGATATGGGCGAATGTTATTGGCTGCCTTATTTTCATAAAGCTTTTATGCTAAAGCATTGGCGAGAGCGAAAAAGGAAGTAAGAACATCGTTCCATCGGTTAGCACGCAGTTCCATCGGGCAGATCTCCATCAGGGATGGAAATCTGCATGGCAGCTACACCCGTTAACTACGTTATAGCTTAGTATAAAAAGCGACTTACGGCTCTTGCTTGCTCCAGTGTGATCAAGGAACCCTTATGGGTCCCGAAACGTTTCTTGTGTTTTTCACCTCGACTTGGTGAGTGGCCTCAACTTCTCCATCATCGTGTTACCTGACCAGACGAACTTCGGTCGAACTCTCGACTATAATCGTGGAAACAGAAACTTAGTACGCATGAATATCGACAACACCACAGAGTCGGAACCGCAGCTACCGTTCAGAAAGAGGCGCCCGACTCCAACCGTGGTTTGGACACGTTCTTTTCAAGTCTCTGACGTTCCATTTACAAGTTGGCCCAAAGTGCGGCGAGTCTCTGTCGCTATGAGAATTGGGGTACTCGCAAAGGGGGAACGAATGGGGGAAGGGGGGTTACACATAAGGGGCTCTGTCCCGGAGGGTAACGAGTTCGTTCACATTTGCAGCGCGGGGGGAGGGGAGTACCGCGACGGGGGGAAGGGCTGGTAAGGATAGGTAGGTGGGCGAGAGAGAAAGGGAAAGGAGGGCGGGGTGCACCTATGGAGGGTTGTACCCGTATATTCATTCCCACCAGGAGAAAGTTACAGGGGGCTCTGATGATGCTATGGGTCAGGTTGGGCGGGTTCTGACCGGAGACACAAGACAGGTAAGAAATACAAAAAAAGGAAGAAAGAAAGTGGGAACTAGAACAAAGAAAAACAGAATAATACGCATTATATCCACAGTCCAAGAGGGGGGGGGGGGCACAGGGCAGCAACAGCTGCTCAGCGAGCCGGATAAAAAAAGGGGGGGGAAAGAGAAAGGTTAGCGGCAACCGGGATCGGTGAAAGTCGTCGAGAACAGGCCGAATTTCGGCGCACTTGGGGGGGGGGGGGGGTGTTGTTGGGAGGAGGAGAGGAAGAGATGCCATTTCTGGAAGCACGTCTCAGAGTCTGCAGGGGAGTGGGGAGAGGGTACTAAATATGTGAAGAGGAGAGATGTGGGAAGGATGAGAGCTGGGCCTAAGCTGCGACAGGAGTGATAAGAATACGAACGAGGGAGAGAGAGAGAGAAGTGACACCGATGTAAAAGAGAGAGGAGGAAAGCCGACCCCCGTGTTTTCGCCACTTCCCGCTTTCATTCTGTTCGATATTTTTTCACCCGCGAAGCGGGCAATCCCGCAGTCGCCCCGACTTCATTGACCCTTAGAGGAAGACGCGAAATAAAAGAAAGACACCTGGCCTTAGGTACTCCTCTCCACCTTTTCTTTCCTCCTTTCTCTTCTCACTCGGACATTTTTCGCCCCCCCCCCCTTTTTTTTTTTTTACAGCGAAAGTGTAACACCTTTGTCACACGGTGCACTACTGGTCGCGATTAAACCCGACCATGATCAAATTGCCCGACATTAACTGGCTCTCTGCCGCAGATTGCGTAAAGGAGCCAATCGTAATCGAACCCGGGTCCAATACCTTTCCGGGCCGGTAGAGCGACGGGAAAGGCGTTGGTCCCGGGTGCTATCCCCGGACCAGGGCGAATTTTCCGGCAACTATGAAGCTTTCTTTCTGAGAAATCCGCACGGATTTCCTTGTGGTTTCGTGCTACGAACGCGTGCTTGTCAATTTCCCTTTCTTCTTCTTCTTCTTCTATTATTATTATTTAGTTATGTCTTGCATTCACTAAGGCGCCGCTTCTTTGTTCGTTCCAGCGAGAGAGAGAGAGAGAGAGAGTCAGCAGCGATACATACACCATAAAGTCCCTAGATTTTTCCCTGTTCTAGGGACTTTAATACACCAGGCTGCCGGTGCGCGTGTAGAAGAAGGTAGGAAACGGTGGCTTCGAGAATGTACGACGTAGTCGAGATACGAGTGAGGCGGAGGTCAGGCAGGCTGCGCGGCTGAAGGACCGGGCACGGCAGATGTTCAGCGACGCGTTCAGTACAGGGCAGCTCGTGAAGCGTGTCGGTGAGCCGAGCCGGTTGTAGGTTTTCTCTCCTCTCTGCGCACACACCCTTTCGGTCCGCCACCCACCAGTCCTAAAACGTACACGAGCACGCGCGCACGTACGCTACAGCTTCTATAGACTTCCACCTTACACGCCCTCCTTTCTTTCTGCCCCGACTTGCACCTTTTCGCCTCATTCTAGAGCCGTTCGAAGTTTCCGAGTTCACCCTTTTCTTCCGAGTGACGTCGGATTTAAAAGAACAAAGAAAACTAAGTGCAACCTGACTAAAATGCTGATTTGTCGTATGCATTGGTCGCGAGGTGAGTATGTGTTGCTGCGTGTCCCGCCTACTCACCAAGCTATTCCAAGGCTATTCGAAACTATTCAAGGCGGTACCGTTTTTGTGCGCCTGCGTTGGTCTATCGCACCAACAAAAACAAGATATCTCGCAATAAAAGCGAATCAGAAAAGTCTCTACATCTTATCGACCTCTCGTAGTTAATAGGTCTTTGACCTTTTAGCTATACGTGTAGCCTGCCTGTTGCCTGTGGAAGAAATCGGTGCACAAATCTCTTTCCTCTATAGCTGTACGGCTCACACACACGTTCGAAAGTGCATTACGCGAAGTAAAAAAAAGAAAATTTAGATGCGCAAGGTCGTACGTGTACAAATGTGCTTTCTGTATACGTCCCATTAATGTCAGAGAAAAACGTCTCAGGAGGTCTAATGGATGTCTAAATGGGCTTTTGCTGCAAACAACTCCCATTATATCTATCTATCTATCTATCTATCTATCTATCTATCTATCTATCTATCTATCTATCTATCCTATCTATCTCTATATCTATCTATCTATCATACTTCTATCTATCTATCTATCTATCTATCTATCTATTCTATCTATCTATACTATCTATATGTATGCTATATGTATGTATATATGTATGTATGTATGTATGTATGTATGTATGTATGTATGTATGTATGTATGTATGTATGTATGTATGTATGTATGTATGTCCATACCATCGTGACAGTGAGAAGTAGTGGGAACGGAAACGATGTGAATCGTTGCGGCTCCAAACTGTCGATGATTAATGACAATTCGAAACTCGAGCCGGACACGCACACCTATTCACAAGTGTAGACATTGTGCCCGCCGCACCCCGCCGAACAATGGTGCAGGTGTCATTTTTTTTTTCTAATATTCTTCCAATCACCATAAAAAAAGATGAAAAACAGAAAGTGTCTCCCGATACCGGACACACTCCAAGGATTTTTAGTACATACTTTCTATTTTGCGCCATCACGAATACTGCCTCAAGACTTTTTTTTTTCTTTTTCGAAGCGATAAAGAAAAGTGTTCGGGCACAGTGCATCGATGAAAAAAATATTAATAATAAAGAAAGAAGGCTCGGAACCTCGAATGAGGCTCTGCCCCTCCCTCCCCCCTCTCCCTCTCTCTCTCTCAAGCATGCTTACACTTACGCGGGGAAAACGGGCTTCTGCGCGATTTTTCGGGCGCATACAAGTGGTGTATGGCCATCATTTTTCTTTTCTTTTTTTGTCAAGAACTATATCACATTATAACTTTTCTTTTTCCAACTTTTGTAATCCGGACCCCCACTCCGGAGAGAAAGTGAGGGAAGGAGATCTCAATCCGGAAGCCGGGGACCACTCACCGGAACTTCAAAACCGGAACTGAGAAAGGGAGATGGGAAAAAATGGAGTGGCGAGGAAGTACGTTACGAAAAAAAAAGAGAAAAAGGTTTCAGGCGAGTTTCCTATAAGGGCAACTAACTATCGTAACACTAGAAGCATCCGTTTCATGGACAGCAGCAGATGCATATCTAGAGATATGTATTAAGCTATTACATTGTTATAACACCGGGGAGGTCACACCAATCAATACTCGACAGGTAACATCAATCGACACTTAGCCAAAATGACCAGCGTTAGTGTCTCACACGAGCTATGCGCTTCTTTTTTAATTTTTCAGATTGAGGTAAAGTTTGGGTGGATATTTCGCCATGACTGTAGCTTTATATGATATTTTTGCTTATCCCAGTATATTTACATCACTAGAAGGGTTTTCTTTTCCCTTTCTTTCAGTTTTAGCTCCAAAAACTGGTTATCCTGAGGCTCACCGCAAAATAATCGTCGAAGGGGCAACGATTGACTAGCTATAACACGATTTGCATTTCAAAACAAGTACGAATATTGCGTCGACGTTTTTCACTAGACGAACTCGGCACGTCGTCTGCAGAGAGTAGCCGATTCCACAGACAAACCGCGCCAGATAAAATATTTACGAGAATGCGCACGCGATCGTTCCACTAGCGTACACTAACAGTTGAATGACCTCAGTAAACTTGTTCATGCGTCAATATATTCTTTGCGCGGTACACTTGACGAGCCAGAGAGAGACAATTTGAAACGAACATCCATCCATGTTCCCGCAAAGTTCCTAGTTTCTTCTTATAGGCCTACTACTCAACCGCCAAGGGTTATCGTACAAAGCCTACAGACTTAACCGTGAACGACCGTAAACAGAGATATATTCAAGCCGTCTCGCAAAACGACGAAAACGAAACCAGAAAGTGCAAAATTGCCCGAAAATAAAACTCACTCGGAAAAGAAATTTATGTAACAAGGAAGATTGGGAGGAAATGAAATGCGATATCTAGAGGACGATCAGCGAAAGCCCGGGGAGTGATATAAGACACTTTCCGCGCCGCCTAAACCTCAGACAGCCCGTTTTGGTCGTCGAGGTCGGGTCGTAAAGCACATAATACGCGAAACGGTCATTTTGAATCCGTTCCGGCTACGGCTATTCCTTCCCTCCAGTTTATGGTGTCGAAACGGTGGTTTCTCTTCCGTTCTTTTATTTCCTGCTTTCCTTACTTGATTCATTCGTGCTTTCTTTTGTACGCGCGAATTTATCGCATCCGTACCTGCAGCGCCGATTTCGTCTGCTGCTTATCTACTTCTGTTGACTACGGCGTTCTACGTCTGCTCGTTTTGATTCTGTCGTCTGCTACTCATCTATATACTTCTGTCGACCATGGCGTTCTACGTCTGCTCAAGTTTGATTTTAGCGTCCGCTTCTCATCTTTTGTTGAACTCGAAGGGGTGACCTCGACTTGATCTTTGCTTCTTTGTGTGAGCCAATTCTTTCTCCTGGCCAGCGCAGATTTCCTTTGCTATCTATTTACGTCTGTTGAGTACTCATGTGTGCTGTTTAAGTCCATTTGCGCTGATTCTCAGTGTCGTCTGCTCATAATCTTCGTTATTCCGAGTTGACCAATGGCGGAATTTTGACAACATGGCGGACAGTGTTTCGTCTGCTCTTCCAAATCGACTGTTCCCCGAGCGAAATACGTAGATGCGGCGATTCAGAAGGCCGTATGCTGTTTCATGTTCATTGTTTGACCTCGAGGAACCAGTGCGGTCCTTCTTTCTTACCCTACGCAAAAACGGTGAGCCGCCTCTTGCCTCCACTTTTTTTTTTCATCCCCGCCAAAAAGAACGTACCTTTCTTCACTGCCCACCTCCATCTCTCTCTCTCTCTCTATCGCAGCTTCTAGATTAGGTCTTTCTTTCTTGCTTATCGTAGTTCCGCCGCCCCGTTCGAATACACTATGCGTTGTTTATCTCTTTTGAACACCCATGCCGCCTATGTCTTCTGTTCTTCTTCGGTTTTACGACCACCCCATCAGCTAGCTCTCAACGGATTTCTCTGAGGCTATTTCTTCGGCTCGTTGGCTCGACTTCCTTTGTAACGCCGCTTGTTGCCTCCGCGGACAAAAGAAAGAAAGAAAGAAAGAAAGAAAGAAAGAAGAAAGAAAGAAAGAAAGAAAGAAAGAAAGAAAGAAAGAAAGAAAGAAAGAAAGAAAGAAAGAAAGAAAGAAAGAAAGAAAGAAAGAAAGAAAGAAAGAAAGAAAGAAAGAAAGCGAATCGGTCCCGTTTCTCGCGGCTATCAATCGACACCGGTTTTCGTGCCTCCCTCGAGTTCACGGGGCGTTCAAATATTTCCTCCGTAAACAGAAAGACGAACGAAAAAAAAATAAATAAATAAAGAGGGACGGGTAAAGAGGGTGGCCTCGTCGTAAAAGCCGACGCGGTGCGATCTTTGCGCCTGCGTCGATTTTCGTTCGTCGTCATACGCGACACGAAGAAGTAGCGGATATCAGAGGTCACGTTCCTAAATGTGATTTTTTTTTTATATGGCCTCCGTAATTCGAAGAGTGACGAACACGCCGTCGGATCTCGGAGGCGATGTTCGTAGATATGCACGTTTTTACAGCGGAGCTATCTAGGGCTTGCCTGTACCGAAGTAGTAGTAGTGGTCCGCGTCTGCAGAAAATTCCTAGCGGGTCCATTGGTTGACCCGGCAGATACCTGTGATCTCGCTTTGACCAATCAGGTGTAAGCGCGCGCATTTCAAACATAGAAGCTGATTCACATCACGTGATCTCGCGTTGAAAAAAAAAAAACGTTGAATCAAACATTGACTCAAAGAACGCACTGCAGCAAGTCGAGATTAAATAAGGCGACCTGAACACGGAAACTATTCAAGTTCTCGACCACTTCCCAGACAAAATTACAGTGATAAAAGGGCGAAGACAACAGTCGGATTTCGAAGGTAATCGCAAGGTAAGTACGTCATAAAACCTTGCACATCACTCGCCATTTAAACGTCCCTTCCTTTACCCCACGGATGTTGCATCGAGTCGCCCGTAATCGCACGATTAAAGGTTTTCCATTACCACTACGACTTCTGTTCGGTGATCATCCATCGCGTTCATCTAAATGGGCAGCATAAGCTGTTCATACTTAAAACCAATTACAAATCTTCCTTCGCCTATCTCTAGATTGGCCAACTCACAAACGTACACGGATCAGGTTAATAGGCACCCAAGCGTGCGGCTTCCTTAACGAATGAGAGACGCTATTTGTATTACGTAACCAAAAGTCCGCGCGGAGCATTTCGATCGCTGCGCAGGTGAACTGCTCTACTACGGCAGCTACGACAGTTATACAATAGCGATCGCAACCTATTTCCACTTCCTCGTTTGCGCCGATCGCGCGAAGGAGTGACCTTGAAAACGACCTTCAACGCGCGTCCTTGAACGACCTTGAAAACGCGAGCAGCGCGCGAGCGCCTTTGCTGAAGGCTCGGCTTTCATCCGCACTGCCCGCCCATATTTGATCTATACCTCCTAAGATAATCTAGGTCGGCCAAACTCGCAGCGCTTCGTCAAACGTAGCGCCCACAGAAGCCGCGCGCTAATACGATCCGCGATCCCATCGAATCATAAATCGATCATCTAATGCCCGCGTATCGCAGCCTAATGGAACGAACGGTGCAACGATTTGAATGCGTCCGGATTACCCATTGCGCATGCTCGTTAAAACGACTCGTCCACGAAAGATGATGACAGTGCGCGAGTAAAATTGCTTCGCGAAGGTTTATTACACAGGCACACAGCGCAGCGACCCGCGGATTTACGATCCGATTCGAACACGGGCGCAAAGTTTCGTGACGTCATACGTGATAATCTGCGTAGACCTAAAGACTTGGATGAAGTCGCTATACGCCAGAACAAAACGGCGTTATTAAAGACAACCGGGAAGTAAATGCGGCGGCATTCACAGAGACTGCGCCTGCGCGAAGTGATTAAACCACTGTAACGAGCAGAACGTTGACGAAATCGTTGACGTCACGGGTACGTCAGATGGTGACGCCACCGATGCGTAACGTCGTCAGCTCTAACGTGCGTCACACGTCGGGGCTGTGGCGAAATCTTCAAGACGTCGTTGCCACATGTGTTTTCTCGTTTCCTGCATGCTTTACATGCAGCTTACAGAACTCCAGCATTACGATTGGGTTGGCCTTCTCACACTCTGGATAAGCGTAAATTTCAACGAATCACGCTTAAGCTGACACGTTACGCTGTAGTGTATCGCTGTAAGATAATCTCTAATAATCTATACTATCTCTACTAGATATCTCCATAAAATCTTGGTCATTCATACGCACAATCTTATGAAGAAACGCGGTCGACTTTTTTGGCAAAGTTGATCTTTAGATATCTTATTTTCTTTTCCTCGTTCGATTCGATAAACGTATTTGTAACTGCTTTTTCTTTCCCTCTGATACGACCAGTACTTATTGTCTGTCATGCCTGATGTCCCACGCGCGTGCAACTTACCCATTGTCATACTGGGTAGAGGATATCATGCCGTCAATCATACAAGATGACCCCCGATGTCAGTGGAGGTCCTAGTAATAGAAGACGACAGGACGCTTTGCTGAGCGAAAATAGATTACAGTGGTAAACGGAACAGCGAGAGATCGGAGATCGACGCGCGTAGAACAAAAATGAACAACGGACAAACAAAGTGGGGAAGGTAATAGCGGCGGCAGTTCGGAGGAACGAAATCTGGGATCCATCAATTCTGGTTCAAGGTCAACAATCATCTTGTTGCCTGGAAATGGGCGGGGAGATCTAGAGGCAAGGACACTTTGAGGAAGTCCCTAACCGCCGTTTTGTTCACGAATATACGCAAGCAGCTTCTCGCACAAATATATATATATATATATATATATATATATATATATATATATGTATATATATATATATATATATATATATATATATATATATATATATATATATATATATATATATATATACATATATATATATATATATATATATATATATATATAACGAGAAGAGCTGTCTTTCAGTGCCATAGGACAAAAGATAAAGGTAGTAAAATCAAAACACACGTGCGGGGGCTAGGAGCGTTTCAATTTTTACACCATTGCCTCAGATGAGTGTTACGAAACACGCTCCGCTACAGGTGTAGCCAAAACACCCAATCTGGGTGTCACCCACGGGACAACCCCCGATTTACACCCTTAAGGGTGTCGAAGTTCCTTTTTGTTTTTAATATAGTATAGAGGGTATGAACCACTTGTGCGGAGGAAAAACAACACCGTAGAGTTATCCGAGCTGCGGTTTTCCTGGCTCTATGCAACCATTGCAGCTTCGTTCGTCAACCTCCCTGGCAGCGAGTTGCCATGTCGTTTTATTAAGACGGATTCTGTGTACAGCGCGTCGCAAAACGTCACGCCGGTTGTCGGCCTCCGTGCAATACGTATAAACAGAGCGAGTTCACCGCAGATATGGCACTGTCTTACAAACAGCTGAGTCATCGGGAGGAAATGAGCAGGCTGGCATCACGGACCCCCTCCGTAAACAGCTGGAACTTCCAGTTATTGCCCTCGGAAAAGCGGCATTCATTCATTCATTGTGAAGTAAAATGTATTACACGGGTTAGCACACACATATACATGTAAAAGAGGGCGAAGTTATTAATTCATTCATACATTGTAAACTGTATTCGAAATATACACAGACACATACATTTAAACGAGTGCGAAGTGATTCATTCATTCATTCCTTCATTAATTCTGAAGTACACAGCATTCGAAGTGTTAACACACACAAACATTTCACGGAGGAGAAAAAGATGGACAGAATATGACATAACATTTGGCCAAGGTATCTACACGGCGGCCCTCTTCATTCAGTTTTTAATTCATGCAGTCCATTCATTTTAAAAAGAGGAAGGCGGTACAGCACGGTGTTATCAGTTCTTCCGATAATGTTTCGCCTTCAAACACGCATGCGCCGTCGGTGGCATGCGATATCGGCGACAATGTAACCGTAACGTCATTTTATTACGTGCATGCTGCTAATACCTAGATTTATCCGGGAAATGGTCATTAACTAAGGTACCACATTAACCTGGTGAACGAGTACTTGAGTAGCCAAGTGGCAAAACTAACAAGTTGGGCTAGGTACTTGGTTTTCTTTTTGCTTTAATAAAGTTTAGTAAAGATGAATCCACACGAAGTCATCGCTACATAAAAAACAGATGCGTGCGTGTGCGTGTGTGTATGTGTTCAGCAAGGAGACATTGGCCAGTACTACAAATGGCGGATACATATCTTCGATTGCATGACGGTCCCCATCTGCCACTCGGTGATTCCGCGAAGTTGCCACAAAAGGTCACGTTTCCGTGTGAACAGCGCTGAACATAGTAAGCGTACGGCGACACATGCTATACACCATATGTGCAGTATTATATATATATATATATATATATATATATATATATATATATATATATATATATATATATATATATATATATATATATATATATATATATATGCGAAAGGCAATTCCGGCGCGAGATCGCCCTAGTCGAACGTCACGATCTGAACGACTGAACAGTGAACCGGATTAATGGGACTGCGCTAAGTATAGATTTGGAACAATCGACGAACGAACAGACCAAAAATAACGTGTCCTTTCAGCTCTATATATAGTTCACAGAGCTCCCTTCCAGCAACAAGCACGTCCGAGTTGTTGCTACAGCCTTGAACAACACGACGGCGTACGTTGTATAAGGTGGAACGCGTGAACGCTTTCGAAAGAGCCTCGTGACAGAACGAATGCGACAGCCACTGGGGCAACACGCACACAGAAACAAAACAAGAAAGAACAATGCTTGCCTAGACAAGCAGACTGGCCACCGTACAGGGCGGAAAATAAATAAATAAAATAATAGAACGGTTAGGAACGCCCACGCAGAGTGGGCAAGAATAATAGCGTGTTTACGTCGATTCGCGGCGGGGGTCAGGAAAACAAAACAACACGTGAGGGTGTGCGCGGGATGCGGCCACGCGACACACGAAACAAACAGTCGAACGGTCCCTTACGCAGTTGCCTGAAACGACTCGAAGCCGAAAACCATCTTCTAGATTCGTGGTGTTTTCTTCTCAGTCGACTGTATTGACCTCACTACACAAAAGCTATCTACACCCGACGTGGTTTTGCATTGCCTCCGGGATCGGCCCACCTATGACCAAGCGCCGATGTCATGCGACGACGTCCGCACGTGACTTGACGTTATGTGCCATTGTGAGGCCACAAATTTTGGTGACCCGCGACGTCACGATGACGTCGCATGTCACCCTCATGACGTCAGGTCAGCCATCATTACGTCACAGGGTGACACAATCATCATGTGACGTCATCACATGATGATGACATTTTGCATCACTCGCGTTGACACCGCCGACGGTCACTTATCGCGCTTGGTGAAGCATCTAATACCGGTGTCACACGGTGCACTGCTGAGCGCGATCGAGCCTGATCAGGATCAAACTTCTCAAAAGTGACTGGCTCCCTTCTGCAACTCGCGTAAAGGAGCCAATCAGAGTTGTGAAGTTCTCTCCGGATCAGGCCCGATCGCGACCCAAAGTGACCATGTAACACCAATATAAAGCTTTCGTCTTAATAAACAAACACTGCACGTGGCGCCTCCAACGGGGCCACAAAAACACCATATCGCCGTCACGTTAAAGACGACGTCGCGTATGTTTATTTCGTTCCGTCGTGTTTTCGGAGACTAGGGGTATACTGCGTCTTTGTACGCAATCGAGAGCTCCCATCTCGCCAAGACCCCCTCCTCAGTCATCGCAGACAGCCTGTCGCCGCGCCGATACGAACAACACAACGACGTACGTTGTCGCAGCGGCGCCGTGACCGTCACATGACCACAACGAGACGCCACGCTCTCAACCCTCGAGTCGGCGCGAGGCACGCGACGCGCGCGCACGTGAGCGAGCGCGCTGCCGCCGCATGTCACTTGCGTGGCGCGCAGTAAACCGCTTGCACCATCAGACATCTCTATCTGCGACGAGGATACACACGGGCCGCTTAGAGCAACGGGTTCAGACAGGCACCACGCGTGGCTCGTGTACCATACATACCGTCTTTTCTCGCATATTAGAGACGGCGACGAGCAAGTGCAGTACATTATCGATACAAAAGATGTTCCGTTTAAATTTTCTTTTGTCCCTGTGTTAGCGCGCTGATCATGTCACGTCATTACCTATATAGGCTATCATAAGTGTCATATTAGATGGGAAAGTCTATCCCGGCGTTACGATATAAATGTTAAAATTTTTACGCCCCAAAACGACCATATGATTATGACAGACGCCCTAGTGGAGGGATCGGAGAATTTCGACCCCCTGGTGCTCTTTAATGTGCACCTACTAGGGATTCGATACCGCGACCTTCGGTTCAGCAGCAAAGCGCCATAAACGCTAGACCACCACGTCGGGTATATACCGAGATTTTGCGAAGGTGAGCACGAGAAAAAAAAAGAAAAAGAAAACGGTGGTTCGATTCGAGCAAACACGGTATACAAACACCGCGAGCTCGCCTCTGAGTCACGTGACTGCTGGCTGCAGCCGCGGTCCCCCTATCGGCGTTGCCACGCAAGCACAACAAGCGTCGAGAACCGCGCTGAGGTTGCTATCGTCCGTCTCAAATAACAAAAAGAAAAGATACAAACTAGGGGCCGTCGGAAAAGCGGGAAATCTTTCCTCCACTCTAGAGCTCTTTTTTTTTTATTTCAGTAGTATGGCGGAGACGAAAATAGCAGCGCCGGACGTCGATGGCAACAACAGCGGCGGCAGTTATAGGCGATTGGCGCGTCAACAGAAAACCACTCGCGTCATCGAATATTATATCGACGCACTGCATCCGCGTCCATAGTATATACTTAACGCTCGGCTTTACGTACTGCTGCGAGAATTATCTGACCCCTTCGACACTCGAATCGCTTTAAAGAAACGCTATACTCGGTTACAACCTTATATAAAATGCCAGCTCCATCCACATGCATCACTGTCTGTACCACAGATAATTTGCACAAGTGCGCCGTCCAATAGCGCTTGCTTGTTTTTGTGACGTCAGGCACTTCTCGAGTGTTACAGACAGTAGACTGCCGTACAGACACTATTTGGGTATACGAAGGCGGAGGCAAAGCATCGGACGCGTTATTCGAAGGTTGCAGGTTCGGTCCCTGCCGGCGGCAAGTTGTCTTTTCGTCCACTTTAATTTCTTCGCATTTATATCGTGGTTACTACAAATAATGTCCCCTACACTTTCCTTGGCTTGGCTGTATGTTGGTTCTCATTAATTGCTGTGTCTAACGAGGAACAAAACCAGCCCTTAAATTCTCCTTCTTTCGTCTATTCAAACAATAGTTATATTTCCTTTCTTATATTTCTACATACTGTGTTTATGTATTCCTATATTCTATATATTTCTATATTTATATTTATCTTTCTTTTGTTTTTCGTTTCTCTATGTTCCAAGAAGCGCAACGTTAGGTGGACCGCATAAAGGCTCCAGTATGGCAAAGATAAAACAGAGCACGTCAAGGACTCGCGGAGCACCTTTTAAATATTGCCCCCCCCCCCTCCCGTTTTCAAGGAGTTTGGCATTATTCTCGGATAACAATGGACAATAATGTCCAGCGAGCGCGCGACGATCCGCAGCAGCGGTACAAAAGCGCCAGCCTTGTTTCAAACAATGTATCTCTCCATTTTCTTCAGAAGAGCGTCTCTCTCAGATACAAGAAAAAACAAAAAGAGAACAGTTCGCGTGGCGTACTCTATACTCTGCACTGTTCTATAGGTAACCAGGTGCCGCGCTTTCGTATATTTTCTAACTGTACAGATTTCTGTGACAATGAACAAATTTGACTCAATAACTGGCGGATAATGAAGTAACCGCTCCTCAGTAATGAAAATCGATAGCTTCGACTGCAATGCAACGATTGTTACGGGCCACAAGATGTATGTATGTCTGTCTGTCTGTCTGTCTGTCTGTCTGACAGACAGACAGCTTCGACTGAAATGCAACGATTGTTACAGGCCACAAGATGTCTGTCTGTCTGTCTGTCTGTCTGTCTGTCTGTCTGTCTGTCTGTCTGTCTGTCTGTCTGTCTGACAGACAGCTTCGACTGAAATGCAACGATTGTTACAGGCCACAAGATGTCTGTCTGTCTGTCTGTCTGTCTGACTGACTGACAGACAGCTTCGACTGAAATGCAACGATTGTTACAGGCCACAAGATGTCTGTCTGTCTGACAGACAGACAGACAGACAGACAGACAGACAGACAGACAGACAGACAGACAGACAGACAGACAGACAGACAGACAGACAGACAGACAGACAGACAGACAGACAGACAGACAGACAGACAGACAGACAGACAGATAGATAGATAGATAGATAGATAGATAGATAGATAGATAGATAGATAGATAGATAGATAGATAGATAGATAGATAGATAGATAGATAGATAGATAGATAGATAGATAGATAGATAGAGCGGCCACAGACAGTGGTCGATGTGGGCACCCTTAGTACCCGCAGATACAGTATAAAGTAGGTGGGCATCGTCTTAGATTAGAGTGGACACGGTATATCAGCCCACTCGTATTCATTTAAATTTAAGCAGCTTCGACAACACCCACGCACACACATTATAAACCGTAAAGTGCGCAGCGCGTAGCCGCAAATGTCAAAAGGCTTCCACGAAGCGACGATACCGAAACGTGTAAGAATAGGATCAAACATCGTGACGCCGACATTGAAATGATCGAGATGCTTGGCGTTACGCATAATGACCGAAGCGAAGACGTCAATCTAGAGGTCTGCACAAAGACCAACCACCACGTCAGGCGGGAGAGGACGCCCACGCAGGAGGATGATGAAAGAAGCTCTGACGACGCGTCCGGCAATTACTTCCTTTATCCACTCAAATTTCATGAAGAATCATGACATTGCAAAGCGATGATATAGCCGATTTTACATCAAAGACACAGGCGCCGCCATGTTGGGCTGTGGAAAGAACGTGTGTGTGTGTGTGTGTGTGTGTGTGTGTGTGTGTGTGTGTGTGTGTGTGTGTGTGTGTGTGTGTGTGTGTGTGTGTGTGTGTGTGTGTGTGTGTGTGTGTGTGTGTGTGTGTGTGTGTGTGTGTGTTTAACGTCGAATGCACCAACCCCCCAACCGTTTTCATGCGTATGCATCTACTGTATAGCGCCGTCTATTGTAGTTAAAGATACAAAATAGTAAGGCTACAGCCCAAAATGGCGGCACCAAAACCAATCCGTAAAATAGTCTATAAGGAACTCGTGCCCAGGGAGGGGTCAAAAAAGAAACAAATATAGTTGGTTCCAGTTTGCCACCGACGACTTGCGGCGGCGTCAGCAGCAGTAATGCGAAAAATAACCATCACGTGATGACGTCATAATGTGACGATATCATCAGATGACATCGCCACTTGGTCGAAGGTGGGCCGATCACGGAGGCAGTGCAAAACCAGGTGAGGTGCAGAAAACTTGCAATGCCTCCGATCCCGGAGGCAGTGCAAAATCACGCTGTGTTCATAAAGCTTTCCGAGGGGATGCGGGTGAGGACCAATACATCGACACAGTAAAAAAAAAAAGAAAATATGGCTTTCGCCTGAGGGACACTTTGTGAACTTTTGAAAATGTAGGATGACCGTATAAATTCTTGCATTAGGCGAGACATGAATAAAAGACATCGTGCAACGGTACAATACGAGCCCTCCAAGAGGAAAGAAAAAAAGAAAAGGAAAATAAGAAAAGGGATCATTTAACCACTACAACTATTGAAACCAGCACCATACGCAATTCTCGAAAATGGACAGGACAATAGTCTCCTATTCTCGGCTGCGATTCCGAAAACATTTTTTTTTGTTGCGAACTTTCAACGATTTCGTTGGGTCCCGGAAAAGCGCCTAAAGCGCTTCGTACTGTTCGACACAGTCTGCGAGAGACTACAACGCTCAAAATGAGCGGATCTAATCTTGTACACACAAGTGCGCTGTTGTCAAGACACTCCTGTTGTTGGCAGGCGCTGAAAAAAGCAACGACAGCAAAAAAAAACATGACGTACTGCTGCCTCCTTCTCCATAACCGTACTGCTTCCTCGCAGTTCCCGAGCCCACGCTTTTTTCCCTCAATAAATCCTCCACTGTCAGGAATCATCACCGTCAACAGTGCGATCTATATTAAGTATACACATACGCACGTACGAACCAAGCGCCTGCCAGCCTTCCCGGGACCCAACAAAACCCGAGTCCAGGAAAGAAGGGAAGGTCCGCTGACTTATTCCCTGAAAGCACACCCTCCCCCCGCCCCCTCTCTCATATGTTCCCTAAATCGAAGGCAAGGCCTACTGACCCACTACGCCCGGAAAGTACACCCCTCTCCTTTTCTCATATCTTCTTCCCTAACCGCGACGGCCCACTGACCCACTGTTCCCGGAAAGCACACCACTCCCCCACCTTCCCTTTCTCCTCCCTCTTTGACTAACCACGACCTCGGCGACCTCAATTCTTCCCCGTAGTAGTGCGGCGAATCGTTAAGGGAGGCCGAAACCTTGTTTCCCGAGAACTCGTCACTGGCGCGCTCCCGATGGCGGCGTCCGCGATTTCGAGAAGACGCAGTACTTAGATTCCTTTTTTTTTTTTCCTGCCGAGACGCTCACGAACAGAGACTGGACCAAAAAAAAGATAAGAGACAGGGAGAAAAAGAGGGTTTTGTCCCAAAATATAGACCGCGCCGCCGTGCAATACAACCGATACCTCCTTTGTTCTTTCAGCGTTGGAGGGAAAATTGGGGACAGAAGGGGCGTGTAAGAAGAATTCGGCAGATTGTTGGGAAACCATCGCTTACTCGACGAATAGTTACCCGTCTACCTGGAAACAAAGATGGGAACAGAAAAAGAAGCAAGCGCAGATGGAGAGAGGGAGAAAGAGAATGTTTTATCCGGAAATACAGAATTCGGAGTAAGTCGTTTGTTTCCAACGCCATTTGTTCTCGATCTGGGAGCGAATTCGGGAGAAAAGGAAATGGGGAAAACTCTGACAGCCTGTTTCGGGAAATTATCACGAAGTCGCAGCTGACGACTTACCGCACCTACTTGAAAGGCAGTGCGCGAAAAATAGACAGACATAAAGAGATTAACAGCCGTTTTTTTTTTTCTGGAAACTTAGGTAATGTATCTGGCACAACACCCAACCTCCCCCTCACTCACCCCCTCTTCCACATGGACACATTTTTTTTTCGCTAAAAAATTACACAAACGGGACACTCACCCGCATCCCTAAGAGCCACTACCATCCCAGATTCATCCCGTCTTCTTTCAGCCCATTTTGATCGAAACACGTCTATTATATATCCATTTTATCACAGTATTTCTTTATTTCTTTGGACTACTTTGTATTTCCATGCGTTGCCTGTCTTCTGCGACCTTTAGTGCGATTGGGCAGCGCTCGTAAAATACATTTCGAAAAGATATCGCTCTTTCAGTCACGACCGCCTTCGCGCCTTTTTCTTCCCCTTTTTTGTCCTCTTCATCCCCTCCGTCTTACACATTTTCATTCACTGTGTCGTATATAGTTTATTGATCAATATGCCAGTCTGTATCCGATCTATCCACATGTATTTTTCAGGATAAGTTCCCCATCAATGCTCCCGCCCCCACACCACAGTTCATCCCTATTTCCCTATAGTAACACCCACCTTTTCACCTTTCTGCATAACCTCCCGCTTATTATCGAGTCCCTAGTCTCCCCATCATACCATTGACGTTCCATTTTCGCGCCCACGCAGCCAAACCTTATCAACACCTCCGCTGCCTTATTTCCCCAACACGTGCAGCCACTTTAGCTCCAGCTGACAACAGCAAAACCCACTTTCCTAACCACTTCTTTTTCGGGATGGAATTGAAAACGTCACTTCGTAGCGCTCGCGCTGATCGCCTAATCCCATGCCTCTACAACGATATTCAAATACTGACTACGTACAACAGGAAAATCCCGAGTCGTAACGCAAATATCTCCCTTTTTATTCCCCAATTTCCCTTCAAAAACACTTGAACTGTTTTGAAAATGGGCCATAATCGTAAATTAGCGTGACCTTTTACGCGCTGCTACTCGCCTGATTTGATGCGATCGCTCTTCAGTTTGACTTCGCTCCTCAACTTCTCCCTTTTTCCCCAATTTTGTCAGGCATGAGGTGTTTTCAATCCTGAAACATCGCCTAATCTGCATTTCTTGTACGACATTAGTACGCTCAGTACATTATATAGACATCAGACAAAAAAAAAACTGGTTCTCCCTTTTTCCCTTAAAAGACACCTGAGCCGCATTTCATTTGGCAGTCGTAGCTTTCTTGACATGTATTTACTACCACTCTACCAATATGTGTCGTCTCTTCTACTCAGTTCGCGCTCGCTTCTCGTCGGTTTTTTTTTCTTTTTCTTTTTTCCCTATCTTTTCCGGTTTATAAGGCATGGAGTTATCCTCTTTCTTTATCTACAGTAGCTTCCGTGTCGTCTGAAATTGCTTTTGACGAGGAGCTCACTCGCGGCTGTTATTTCCTTTCGTCCATGCAGAGAAGGCAGATTGCTTCCGGAACTTTAACGGTAAACTGTTTTGCGTAGTACGTGAAACGATGGAAACACCCGGCAACGACGGTCGATTTTATTTTATTTCACTAGCGTTTGTTTTATTCATTGTGTTCTAGATCTTCGAAAGGTGTTGGGTCATTAGGTAAACCCAACGGCGATGTAGCGAGGAATATTTTTTCGAAAAGTGGGTGGGGTTTAACCAACCTTTACGTATGTTCGTGCGAGCGTTTGTACGTGTGCCTCTGTATATAACGCACGCAAAACTGAAAAAAAAAATTAATGGGGGGGGTGGGGTGCTGATCCCCTACCCCACCCCCTGGCTACGCCAATGAAACCCAAAATCCACTTTTCAAAGAAATGATGCGTCTTGCGCACCGATTCGCCTCATATTATTGTAGATGTCGAGTGCGTGTAAAATGACATCTCAAAGATAAAACTACTAGATGTATTGCTCCTATGTATGTTTGTGTATGAGCGTGCAAATTCGTCTATGTGTTGTGTGTGGGCATGTGTGTCTAACTTAGTTGGCATAAGCATGCGCATAGGGGAGGGGAGCTACCCCCCCCCCCTCTGATACCTCGCCTTTGCACTGCATTCTGGTCTAAAGGCCTCAGTGGGAGGGGGTCGGAAATAACGGGGGGGGGGGGACGCTGCAATGAAACTGCGCTCCCCCCCTTTCCCTAATGAAGAACGCTGCGTACGCCTATGTTAGTTGGGTTTTGTGGCGCAAAAGCGCTGCGTTGCGCAAGCCTGAATGTGTGTGTGTGTGTGTGTGTGTGTGTGTGTGTGTGTGTGTGTGTGTGTGTGTGTGTGTGTGTGTTCGTGTGCGTGTGTGTATGTGTGTGTGTGTGTGTGTGTGTCCTGTTCGTTCTTCTATGGTTAGACTTGCCCGGGCGTCCGCTGACAGCGAAGAGTTTTTTGAGATCGCAGCACTGGTGGCAACCGTTATCACGGCCACTGAAGAACTCGTCCAGCAATGATAAGCATCTGCGGACGGGTGGCATAAGAACGCGTACGACTATCTACAATCTCGCCAAACACACACACACACACACACACACACACACACACACACACACACACACACACACAATTGGACATATGGTATACATAAGCCTATTTCCTCCTCTCCACACACCTTAGATAACACGGTATCACGACGACCGTGATGCAATCGATAAAAAGAACGAAGGCCTCCGTGCGCGTAAGCAGCGTGACTTGAAAAAAAAAAGATTTTTTTTAAATAAAGCAATGCGACAAGATTAGAGTAGAATGAGATAAAGAGGAGAGCGAAAGAAGAGTAGAAAGAGAGAGAGAGAGGGAAAGAAAAATAAATCGGCGCATCGTTGTGGCGACTTAGTAAGGTCAACTCTCCCACGAATCGAACAAAACCCATGGCAACTGCTCCCGAGAGTTCTTTTGATTTATATTTAGGTTCGCTCGATTCAAACGGAGTGGTCCGTTTCTCCTCTCTCCTGTATCTCTCTCCCTTCCCTTCTTCCTTCTAGCTCGCTTTAAGTGCGTGCCAAGAAAAAAAAAATGTAAAAAAAAAGCCCTGTCGTTTCGTTCGTGTAGCAAGCATGTCCATACAGAATGGCTTCCCCCTTTTTTTTTTCTGAAAGCGATGAGGTTTCCTATCGATATCTTTTTTTTTTTCCCGCAGCATCTAGGTCTTCCTCTCGCCCTCGCCTTCCAAGCCCGGTAACTGAGGGCAACCTCATAAATTGGGAAACGCGAGATACGTTTGCACCTTATAATAATAATAAAAAAACTATCATAACGTTACGGCTACACAAATCACATGACGACACACATACGCTGTGTTCTCGTCTCCCTAACTCCTCTCTCGTCCGCGTGTCCGTTTAGCTCATCAATCAATCAGTCATGTAACACTAACATCCCAACACTGCTCTTCATAATGAAACAGAGAGGATAAAAAAAAAAGTGAACGTGCGAAGTGGCGCCGGCAGCAGCAGCCAAAAGCGCCAGAGCTGACGGGAACGCAATCGCCGAGAAACGCTGCAGCAAGGACGCGTGTTGTGACGTCATGAAAATACGCGACATAGAAAATAAATAAATACAAATAAATAAACATAACACACGCGAGGAAATCAGGTAAAAAAGTGACAGAGGAGGAGGAAGACGACGAAGGAAAAGGAGTTTCCTCGGAAAGGTATTGCGGAAACGGGCAGGCGCCACGGTTACGTCACGTTAGCCGCTACAGCGCGGTTACATCACGCTAGTCCGCCCTCCCCCTTTCTCCTCGATTTACTTAAATTTGGGGGCGCATATATAAAAGGGCGTTGCGTAAGTTGTTAGGTACAAAAATAAAAAAAAGAGAAAATAATACGAAGCTGTCCTTCTGAACATTTCGAGGTGTTCCCGGAGACGTCGCATGGGAGAAAAATTGTGAAGGACTTTATGCAACAGGCGGGAAGTAACCTATCTAACCTACTTGGATTGCGTTGTGTCATTTTTTCACTGGGTACCTTGTATATTCCTAAGATAGCTCTCTATAGCCTGTCTGCGCTAGCTATAAGGTGTTGGTTGTTTTATCCACACTACACAAGTACACAAGTCACCAATGCACAAACGGCATTTTTGGTTTTAGGTGATGGGACGACCAAACCCCATACAGGTCCGTTACTTCGGTGGTCAAGTGTTCGATACCACACGTGCTCAGAAGGTCGAGATAGCTAGAGCCACCTTCACACTTGTTAAATCGTCGGTTCGAGTCGTGATCACTTATATAACACTATGACAAATTCCTATTTGCTTTATTTCGCATTTGGTTTTTGTTTTTGATATTTCGAACCATGTGTACACGCAAGGCGGCGTACTAGATGGTATTCATGTTGAGAAGGTCGAGGTTTCGAGCCCCTTCACACTTCGTAAGTCGTCGGTTCATCAGTTCACTTATACACCACTATGACAATTAAATGCCTGTTTGCTTTTTTTTTTGTAAATTTTGAATTGTATATACCAGGCTAGCCTACGGATGGCAAGGCTAAATGCAATGACTTTTCTTAGCAGTTATTTTCCTGCAGCGACTTTTCCGAGGACATTGCAACAGCGTGAAAAAGAAATTGGCTCGACCCGAAGAATTCAAACGGTTAGACAGGAAAAGAATCGAGAGAAGTGGGTGCTGCAAGCGTTTTCTCGAAGACAAACTCAGGATGCATCCAAGACGAAGAAGAAAGAAAAAACTGTCGCAAGCGACCCCGAAAGACCTGCCAACGGACTTCCCGAGAACGCCAGCCAAGCCCCCGTCGAGCACCTTCCTCTAGGCCGAGGCGTCCTTGGGACTCGAGCAAGAGCTGCTAGGCTATACGGTACAGCAGCGTCGTGGCCGCCATGCGTCGGTGGAAGCCATGGGAGAGAGTGAGAGAGATTGAGAGAGAGAGTACACGATACGCAGCAACAAGGTGTCTGCGAGGAACGAAAAATTCGCCCAGAATGCCTGGCGCCAAGCATGGCTGGCACACAACGACGCAGTCGCCTATCTTTCTTTACGAGAGGGGGCGGGGGTAGGGGGGAGGGAGAGAGAGAAGAGCTACTGCCAACATCACTTGGAACAGTTCAACGCTGTTTCGTAGCTTCGAATCCTCTGGCTTTGTCGCAATCGCATCTCGTCGGGAATAGCGATCGTGGTCCGAGGTTAGGAAAGATGCTTATTTCTGCAACGCATCAGGAGGTCAGTAATGTGCGTAGTGCCTAGCCACACAAAAAAAAAACAAAAAGAAACGATTATCTATGCAACGCGTAAGGGGGTCAACAAAGTACGTACAGTGATGAGTAGCCACAATAGATAGATAGATAGATAGATAGATAGATAGATAGATAGATAGATAGATAGATAGATAGATAGATAGATAGATAGATAGATAGATAGATAGATAGATAGATAGAACGGCAGGTGGGCGAGGGGGAAGGGGGAGTGAAAAAAATAGAAGAGAACGGAAAGGAGGACGCCACATTCTATAGACACGAGTACCTATACACTAACAAAGCGCCAGGTCGAGTTAATGTCCCTAGGTGTACAGACAAAAAAGTCTTGGTACATTTAGGTCGAGTATGCCTCTCTCCCCGTTAGAAAAAAAAACCGGTGGGGTGCCCAGTGCATTGGAAATCGAACCCGGCACTTCCACCAGCATTGGAGACGCTTTGAGACATCTGTCTCCTTGAGGCGGACTCATAGGAACCTACATACACGACGAGGAGCTGCCAACTTTCCAACTTCTTAAT